>NC_091311.1:27996121-28011121 GCF_038502225.1 Cherax quadricarinatus | reverse complement strand
AACCAGTACTAACAATCACACTGAAACAACCAGCACTAACACTCACACTCAAACAACCAACAATAACAATCACACTCAAACAACCAGCATTAACAATCACACTCAAACAACCAGCACTAACAATCACACTCAAAAAACCACCACTAACAATCACACTCAAACAACCAGCACTAACAATCACACTCAAACAACCAGCACTAACAATCACACTCAAAAAACCACTACTAACAATTACACTCAAGCAACCAGCACTAACAATCACATTCATACAACCAGCACTAACAATCATACTCAAACAACCAGCACTAACAATCACACTCAAACAACCAGCACTAACAATCACAATCAACCAACCAGCACTAACAATCACACTCAAACAACCAGCACTAACCACCATCACACTCAAACAACCAGCACTAACAATCACACTCAAACAACCAGCACTATCACATTCATACAACCAGCACTAGCAATCACACTCAAACTACCAGCACTAACCATCACACTCAAACAACCAGCACTAACAATCACACTCAAACAACCAGCACTAACAATCACACTCAAACAACCAGCACTAACAATCAACCTCAAACAACCAGCACTCTCACATTCATACAACCAGCACTAACAATCACACTCAAACAACCAGCACTAACAATCACACTCAAACAACCAGCAATAACAATCACACTCAAACAACCAGCACTAACAATCACTCTCAAACAACCAGCACTAACAATCACATTCATACAACCAGCACTAACAATCATACTCAAACAACCAGCACTAACAATCACACTCAAACAACCAGCACTAACAATCACAATCAAACAACCAGCACTAACAATCACACTCAAACAACCAGCACTAACAATCACACTCACACAACCAGCACTAACAATCACACTCAAACAACCAGCACTAACAATGACACTCAAACAACCAACACTAATAATTACACTCAAACAACCAGCACTAACAATCACACTCAAACAACCAGCACTAACAATCACACACAACCATCACTAACAATCACACTCAAACAACCAGCACTAACACTCGCACTCAAACAACCAACACTAATAATCACACTCAAACAGCCAGCACTAACAATCACACTCAACCAGCACTAACAATCACACACAACCATCACTAACAATCACACTCAAACAACCAGCACTAACACTCACACATCCAGCACTAACAATCACACTCAAACAACCAGCACTAACAATCACACTCAAACAACCATCACTAGCAATCACACTCACACAACCTGTACTAACAATCACACTCAAACAACCAGCACTAACACTCACACTCAAACAACCAACATTAACAATCACACTCAAACAACCAGCACTAACAATCACACTCAAATAACCAGCACTAACAATCACACTCAAACAACCAGCACTAACAATCACACTCAAAAAACAACACCACTAACAATCACACTCAAATAACCAGTGTAATCCGTCCCACTAACGGTTAGGGTCAAGTTCAACTTCGCCACATTAACGCTCCAGTTCGTTATTAACGAAGTAGTTCGTTATTAACGAGGCAATTGGTTATAACGGGTTCTCCTTAAGAGCTCACTTAGCACGGGCAGTGGGTGCTAATTACCTTATTAAACAAAGTGAATGTCTGTTGGATGCTGTTATCTTGTTATCCATCCCATGGAATGACCTAGGCTGTGACGATGTGTGTGTGTGTGTGTGTGTGTGTGTGTGTGTGTGTGTGTGTGTGTGTGTGTGTGTGTGTGTGTCTGTGTGTGTGTGTGTGTGTGTGTGTGTGTGCGTGTGTGTGAAATAAGCCATCTCCAGTTGTGCCGGAAGGGAAACTATGACAGCAGCCATAGCTACTAAACCCATAGTGGATCTCCTGAAGATATCCTCATTGCTCTACTAAAGTCTTCTAGTTCAGGCTGATATATTTCATTGCTTCACGTATGCAACATCTGTGTGATGGAATATGAAAGGGAAACATATCTGCCTTTAATTCCAGTAATGCATCTTTCACATAGAATGGAACAACAGCACACTGCGGGTATATCTGTGTTAAATAAAAATATTGTCGAAGTTGCTTGTATTTGCCTGAGTGTACGTGCGTCTGAACATGTGTATTCACCCCGTTCACTAGCTGTGTTTGCTGGGGTCGAGTTCCAGCTCCTGTACCCCTTCTACTGTTGCCACAATAAAATGTCACATTAGTTACTCTTGTATCCCTTTACCTAACATCAACAGACAGTTCCATTGAGAATATTATTGTGATTGGCCTCGCTATCGTACTGTCTTGGTCAGCTCCACTCGTCCTCATTCTCAACAAACTACTATGGAAGATGTACAGTAACTCTCAGGGAATGACGCGAGCAAGTTGGATATCAACAATTTGACGATTAGGCAAATATAAAACAGACAGGAAGCTCTCAACAACAGACCTTAACATCATTACCTTGTAAAGTGATATAGAACTTCCAACAAGAAGTTTTGAAACAACGTAACGAAAGCATAGTAATAGTGTTTTATATTGTGATGACGCACTTACCCAAGGAACGTGTGTAGGCATTGAATAATTTTGGACTACTGTTCGAGCTCAATATAAGAACTGACCCATGCTAGGCAGGTTCAACTCACACCCATACACATAAGAACATAAGAAAGGAGGAACACTGCAGCAGGCCTGTTGGCCCATATTAGGCAGGTCCTTCACAATCCCTCCCACTAACAAAATATTTGCTAAACCCAGTTTTCAATGCTACCCAGGAAATAAGCTTTGATAATTATATTTACTCATGTATAGGTCCCACTCAAATCCATCCCCTCTCACTCATGTATTTATCCAACTTAAATATGAAACTACTGAGGGTTTTAGCTTCAAAAACCCAATACTTTCCTATATCCTTTCTAAATCTAAATTTGTCTAATTTGAACCCATTATTGCTGGTTCTCTCTTGGAGAGATATCCTCAAGAGCTTATTTATATCCCATTTGTTAATACCCATCTTCCACTTATACACTCTGATCATGTCTCCTCTCATTCTTCGTCTTACAAGTGTATGTAACTTACGGGTCTTCAATCTTTCTTCATACAGAAGATTTCTAATGCTATGTATTAATTTTGTCATTCTTCGCTGAATGTTTTTTAACGAATTTATATCCTTTCTGTAATATGGAGACCAGAATTGAGCTACGTAATCTAGGTGAGACCTTACTAATGATGTATAAAGCTATAGTATAACCGCTGGACTTCTGTTGCTTACACTTCTTGATATAAATCCCAGTAATCAATTTGCATTATTATATACGCTGAGGCATTGCTGTCTTGGTTTAAGGTTGCTGCTACCATAACCCCTTAGCCCTTTTCGCATTCTGTACAGCTAAGTTCTACTTTATTTACCTGATAAGTGCTAGGGTTATGAATATCCCCGAGCTTCAGAACTTTGCAGTTATCTTCATTGAATTGCATCTGCCCCTTTTCTGACCAGGAACTGAGTTTGTCTAAATCTTCCTGAAGTTCCGTGACATTTACATAAGAATCAATTATCCTACCTATCTTTGTGTCATCAGTGAATTTGCTTATAACACTAGTAATTCCCTAGTCAAGGTCATTTATATATGTTATAAACAACAATGGGCCTAAAACTGATCCCTATGGAACGCCACTTGTTACAGATCCCCACTCAGATTTAATCCCATTTATGCACACTCTCTACTTTCTGTTGGTGAGCCATGACTCGATCCATGACAACACTTTTTCCCCAGTGTCATGAGCTGCCACTTTCTTTAACAGTCTCTGGTGTGGTACTCTATCAAAAGCCTTACTAAAATCCAAATAAACAATATCGAATTCTTTATCTTGATCAATGGCCTCAAAAGCCTTACTGAAGAAAGTTAATAAATTAGTTAGGCAGGAACGGCCCCTCGTGAATCCATGTTGAGTATCAGTAATCAAATTATGCAAAATCGAGATTGCTTCTTATATTATCAGCTATAACCGACTCTAGTAATTTGCCTATAGTTGAAGTCAGGCTTATTGGGCGGTAATTTGACGGTAACGACTTGTTCCCTGC
Source organism: Cherax quadricarinatus (assembly GCF_038502225.1). Taxonomy (NCBI): domain Eukaryota; kingdom Metazoa; phylum Arthropoda; class Malacostraca; order Decapoda; family Parastacidae; genus Cherax; species Cherax quadricarinatus. The sequence goes on along the minus strand of NC_091311.1, from coordinate 28,007,049 downwards.
TTTAAAAATAGGAATTGCATTGGCTATCTTCCACATGTCAGACACTACACGTGTTTGAAGAGATAAATTAAAAACTCTATTCAGTGGTTCACAAAGTTCCATTTTAAGAACCCTTGAAAAAAAGCTCATCATGGCCAAGGGATTTATTTTGCTTCAATCTGTCTACTTGTTTGATAACCATATCGCTAGTGACTGTGATATTACATAATTTATCTTCTTCAGCCCCACTATAAAAATTAATTATTGGGATAGTGTTAGTGTCCTCCTGTGTGAAAACTGAGAGGAAATAACTATTCAAAATCTAACACATTTCATTCCCCTTTGTCAGTAAGATGCCCAGAGTTATTCTTAAGGGGAACTATCTCTTCTCTAAGTTTTGTTCTATAAACCTGGAAAAAGCCTTTCGTGTTAGTTTTCGAATCCCTGGCAACTTTAATTTCATAGTCCCATTTTGCTTTTCTTATCCCCTCTTAATGTGAATATATTGGTTTATAAGATGACCCCTCACTTCTTTCGATGCGATCATAAATTCCTTTCTTCTGCCCTAAAATATATTTGATCCTATTATTCACCCATTTTGGGTCATTTCTATTCGATCTTATTTCTTTATATGGAATAAACGTTATTTGGGCAGCATGTATAGTGTTTAGAAAGCTGTCATATTGATAGCTCTCTTCGTTACCCCAGTCCACAGATGATAAGTGTTCTCTAAGCCCAGTGTAATCTGGTAAGCGAAAATCTGGGACCGTTACTGAGTTATCCCTAGTATCATACTTCCATTTAATGTTATAGGTAACTGATTTGTGGTCGCTTGCGCCAAGTTCCTCTGTAATTTCTAAATTATTAACAAGGGTTTCTTTGTTTGCCAGAATCAAGTCAAGCAGGTTATTTCCCCATATGGGGTCTGTCACAACCTGCTTCAAAAAACAATCTTGAGCTACCTCTAAGAAATCGTTAGATTCTAAATTCCCAATCAAGGAATTCCAATTAATCTGACTAAAGCTAAAGTCCCCTACAATTAATACGTTATCGTTCCTTGTGGCCTTAACAGTTTCCTCCTCTCCCTTGGTCCTTACCTAAGTTTGGGGGTCGGTATATCACGCCTAAAATCAATTTTTCATGCCCCTCTGAAAATTCTATCCGGACTGTATATGTGTTATTTTAGACTTTATACCCGTTTTTATGCAACATTTCAAGCGATCTCGGACATACAGTGCCACCTCGCCCCCCTTCCCGATACTTCTGTCTACTTGGAACAATTTAAAACCCTGAATGTGACGTTCAGCAGGCATGTCTCACTTTTCGTATCAAACCACGTCTCAGTTATGGGAAATACATCAATGTTACTTACAATTGCAACTAATCTCAACTCGTTCATCTTATTCCTAGTACTACGACTGTTAGTATAATATAAGCTATGTAAGTTTAAAGACCCTCCTTTCTCTTTTCCTTTCCTGTTAATTTCTGCTTTTCCACTATACCTATTACTGTCGTTGTCACCTGGTGCCACTGGTTTTCCAATATCAACCTCAGTCTGCCAATTATTGGTTCCCCTAAAACTCACAATATTACTACACTGGGACTTCACTGTTTCCTACCTAAAACCCATACCACTAACTATTTCTAGTTTAAAGTCCTAACAGCTCCCTTCACTGCATTAGCCAGTGACCTCACCCCAGACCTAGATAAGTGAACCCCATCCCTGGCATACGTGTCATTTCTGCCATAGAAGAGATCCCAGTTGTCGATGAATGTTACTGCATTTTCCCCTACAGTGTTTGTCCAGCCAGCAATTGACACCAATTGCCCTGGACAGCCATTCACTTCCAACTCCTCTCCTTGGCAAAATACCACATATCACAGGGTTCCCACCCTTCCTCCTAGTTATCTCTGTTGCTGACCTATACCTGCTAATCTGGTCCTCACTCCTATGTTTGCCAACATCGTTGCCTCCAGCAGTGAGACAGATAATAGGATTGCTCCCATTACCTCTCATGATGTCGTCCATCCCAGCCCCAGGAAAACATACCCTCTGCCTCCTCTTCCTATCTCTAAGACAAAAAGCCCTGTCCATAAACTTAATCTGACTGTCCCCAACTAAAACAATGTTCTTACCTCGACTGACGGTGTGCATGACGTTCTCTACGGTCTTAGCAGAGATGGTCTCCGCTGGGATGTCTTCACTGGCTGGCTTCACTGTGTTGTTAACAATTGTCCTTTTTGGAACTGTCTTCGTTGGAAGATCAGGGATAGTCGATTCACATTCGTGAAGTAAAACGAGTTGCTGGCTTTCACAGCGGTCTCCTGCATCTATTCCGACAAGCACCCATTCGTTGGTCCGATCATCGGCGACATTGTTCAGAGGATAATCCTTGCACATACCCTTCAGTCGTTGAATTTCTCTTCTTGCTTCCGTTAATTCTGCTTTAACCCTTAAACTGTCCAAACGTAGATCTACGTTTTTTCAACATTTGAAAGTATGTAAAAAATGTAGACTTTTTTTTTTTACATTTGAAAACGTGTAAAAAAAACTTATATATACAATTTTTTTTGTTATATTTGAAAATGTGTGAAAAAACATAGATCTACTTTTGGAGCACTACGCATGTGAACGTAGATCTGTTTGGACAGTTTAAGGGTTAAGCTGGAGATATAGCTGCTCATAGTCGAGGGAAGCCATAATCACAATCTCAGGTAGCCAAGAACGGAGAGCACAATAGTCACGTCTTGACAGAGCTAAGTACAGATCACTACTGAGCTAAGTACAGATCACTACTGAGCTAAGTACAGATCACTACTGAGCTAAGTACAGATCACTACTGAGCTAAGTACAGATCACCACTCAAGCTAAGTACAGATCACTACTGAGCTAAGTACAGATCACTACTGAGCTAAGTACAGATCACTACTGAGCTAAGTACAGATCACCACTCAAGCTAAGTACAGATCACCACTGACGAACTTTTCTAACTTATTTTAAAAGCTACACGAGGTTATAGCTTCACTGTCACTACTCGTCCACAACTCTCTTACGAAACCAATGCTTTCCTATAACCAGGAGTTAACAAGAGTAAATAAAGGGGATATACATATCGTGTTAAAATATCTAAGACAGGACTCGCAGCAGTGGGCTCAAGTTAGAAAAAAATAGATTTTGGAAGGATACAGGAAAGCACTAGTTTGGTAATACAGTTGTGGATGAGTGGAATAAACTCCCGAGTAGCGTCATTGAACCTAGAACCTTGTGTAACTTTAAAATAGCTAAGATAAGTTCATGAGTGGGTGTGGATGGGTGTAAATTGGGCTTACCTAGCCTGGGCCAGTAGGCCTGCAGTAGTGCTCCTTCCTTATGAGTGGGTGTTACTTTAACCTTTGTAAATCTGTTTTTTTCCCAATTTGAGCCCATTTGTGTGAGCCCTATCTTGGTTAGATATTTTTAGAACGTTATTTTCACCCCCTTTATCTATTCTTGTTTTCCTAGTGTGTTATCTTGCTAACGAAGATTTTACAAATTACGAGATGAGTCCTGTAACTCAGGGTAGGTACCTCGCTGGACACTTGAAGCTGAGTAACAGAAGACAGTCTCTTAGTATAAGGAAGAACATAGCGAAGAAATATCTAGTGAAGGCCTTCATGGTTCACCCTTCAAGGTAGGCGCCTTGAGGTTGTTGATGGGGTCTTGATTCACAGAATTAAAGACTCTATTCTGAAAATGTGTCGCCGACCGGTGGCTTCTCTTTCCGTTTCTCTGCTGGACTGAAGAAGCCATCGGTTGGGGAAACGCTTCCAGAATAAAGATTCCCAAATGTTGCACAAGTGCCTTATTTATCATCTTGTTGGTTTTCTAAACAATTTGCTCAAACCCATTCATATTACTAAATCTTCCTCTTCTATACCTTGCTAGTCTGGACGTGCTTAGCGCGTCCTCGTGACGATCAAATTCATCCCCAAGGCTCACTTCTGGGGCCATGTTTGTTCTTATATCAGTGACCTACTTGGGGAGATTTCCACCTGCTTGGTGAGTTTTGTTTCCTGCATTCATTCTTTGCAGGTTTGAAAACCTTTATACCTATTCTATTTCTTTTTATTTTTTAGGTGTGGGACCTACGCCCGTGTCGCATCTTCCAGGATTAGTAGAAGGTATGTTGTGTGTAGTGACTCTCCGAATGATGCTTGGATTTTGCTTGTGAATGTCGTTTTTACAGTTGGAAGTCTTGCATTCCTCGGTAGCGTAGAGGGCTTGTTTATTCTCGCTCCCAGTTCTCCCTCTCCGGTTCGATTCCCCGCAATCCATGAAAAAATTACATCTGTTTATTACGTCTCCCAACACACACAAACACGCTCACGGAGCAGGAGTGATCTAGTAGCGAACAGTGAAGAGGTGGGGCCAGGAGCAATGGGTCGACCCCCTGCAATCACAATTAGGTGAGCACACACCTCATATACCTTCCCATGCACACCTGCCCACACACCTCCCCCATGTACACCTACCCACACACCTTCCCATACACGCTTCCCCCACACACCTCCCTATGTACACCTATCCAGAAACACCTTCCCACACACTTTCCCATACACACCTGCCCACACACACACCTTATACACACCTGCCCACACACACATCTCTCTCTAGTAGTGACCAGTGAAGAGGCGGGGCCAGGAGCTTGGACTCGACCCCTGCAACCTCAACTAGGCGAGTACAACTAGGTGAGTACATATCTCCACATATACACACCTGCTCTCATACACTTCCCCATACACACACCTGCCCACACACACACCACCCTAGACACACCTCTCTACACATGCCCACGCACACCTCTCCGCTAGCAGTACGGGTGTAGTAGTGGAGTGCAGTGGGTAGCATCCTGGGGGAGAGGACTAAAGAACCACTTAGTGGCTATCTTGGGTTAGGCTGGGTTACCAACCCTCCCGCTAAATATGAATATAATCTTTCTCTGGTCACTCAAGCAGCGACATCCCTGATAACAGCCACTCAGTGAGCGTATCATCGTCGGTAGCTTCATTGACAAAGTCACCATCAAGCCTTGCTCACCGTGACGCATTCCTGATGGAGCCACTCATGGAGCATTCTCAACATTCAGCAGCATCTCCCTGCTACTCAGCGAGCATTCTCTACTCTCAACAGTATCCTCATACCACTCAGAGAGCATTCATTTCACTTTACAGCATTTACCTGCTACTCAGCTAGAATTCATTTCACTCTAGAGCATCTTCCTTGCCATTCAGCGAGCATTCTCTACATTCAACAGTATCCCCTTGCCACTCAGCGAGCATTCATTGCATCTACAGCATCTCCCTGCTACTCAGCCAGCATTCTTTGTAGTCTACAGCTTCTTCCTGCCACTCAGCGAGCATTTCCTACACTCTACAGCATCTCTACAGCATCTGTCTGCCACTCAGCGAGCATTCTTTATATTCTACAGTTCCCTGCCACTTAGCGAACACTCTTGTAATCAACAAGACTTACTTAACTGATAGGCCACTCACTGAGCATTCTCCTAAGTAACTCATTGGCCACTCAGGGAAGATTCTGCATAACATCTGTCACTCATTAAGCATTCTTTACAGAATGTCCATGCTCCCCTTTCCCAGTGAGCATAGCTACTTCTTTTTTCTCCCTGCCACAGCAACCACTCAGCAAGCATACAATAGCGCCACTCAGTGAGCCTTCTTCCCGCTATGTACATTCAGGTGTCATTGTTTCACCAAGTTCTCCGAAATTAACTTAGTAGACTTAATTCAAAGATATTGCTGGTGGCCCAAGTTGTATGTATGACTTTGTTAGAGGCCAAGTGTTGGGTTGGGGGATCTCGGGTGAATATATTGAATGTGCCAGGATACGCACACATACACACACACACACACACACATACACACACACACACACACACACACACACACACACACACACACACACACACACACACACACACACACACACACACACACACACACACACACACACACGGGGAGAAAAACCTTGGGGTGACCATAACACCGAGCACATCACCGGAGGCACACATCAACCAAATAACTGCTGCAGCATACGGGCGCCTGGCAAACCTGAGAATAGCGTTCCGATACCTTAATAAGGAATCGTTCAAGACACTGTACACTGTATGTTAGGCCCATGCTGGAGTATGCAGCACCAGTCTGGAACCCACACCTGGTCAAGCATGTCAAAAAGTTAGAGAAAGTACAAAGGTTTGCAACAAGGCTAGTCCCAGAGCTCAGGGGAATGTCGTACAAGGAAAGGTTGAGGGAAATTGGACTGACGACAGTGGAGGACAGAAGGGTCAGGGAAGACATAATAACGACATACAAGATACTGCGGGGAATAGACAAGGTGGACAGAGATAGGATGTTCCAGAGAGGGGACACAGAAACAAGGGGTCACAACTGGAAGCTGAAGACTCAGACGAGTCACAGGGACGTTAGGAAGTATTTCTTCAGTCATAGAGTTGTCAGCAAATGGAATAGCCTAGCAAGCAACCTTAAACCAAGACAGCAATGCCTAAGCGTACGTAATAAGGCAAATAGATTACTGGGATTTATATCAAGAAGTGTAAGCAACAGAAGTCCAGAGGTCATACTGCAGCTTTATACATCATTAGTAAGGCCTCACCTAGATTATGCAGCTCAATTCTGGTCTCCGTATTACAAAATGGACATAAATTCGTTAGAAAACATTCAGCGTAGGATGACTAAATTAATACATAGCATTAGAAATCTTCCTTATGAAGAAAGATTGAAGACTCTTAAGTTACATTCACTTGTTAGACGAAGAATAAGGGGAGACCTGATCGAAGTGTATAAGTGGAAGATAGGTATTAATAAAGGGGATATTAATAAGGTCTTGAGGATGTCTCTCCAAGAGAGAACCCGCAGTAATGGATTTAAATTAGATAAGTTTAGATTTAGAAAGGACATAGGAAAGTATTGGTTTGGAAATAATGTAGTTGATGAGTGGAACAGTCTACCTAGTTGGGTTATTGAGGCTAGGACTTTGGGTAGTTTCAAATCTAGGTTGGATAAGTACATGAGTGGGAGGGGTTGGATTTGAGTGGGACTTTCACATCAGAACTTATTTCTTGGGTGGCATTGAAAATTGGGTTGGGCAAATGTTTTGTTAGTGGGATGAATTGTAAAGGACCTGCCTAGTATGGGCCAGCAGGCCTCCTGCAGTGTTCCTCCTTTCTTATGTTCTTATGTTCTTATAGAGTCGTCAGAAAGTGGAATAGCCTAGCAAGTGAAGTAGTGGAGGCAGGAACCATACATAGTTTTAAGAAGAGGTATGACAAAGCTCAGGAAGCAGAGAGGGAGAGGACCTAGTAGCGATCAGTAAAGAGGCGGGGCCAGGAGCTGAGTCTCGACCCCTGCAAGCACAATTAGGTGAGTACAATTAGGTGAGTACACACACAGGAGCTTGGACTCGACCCCTGCAGCCTCAACTAGGTGAGTACACACACAACCAGCAACACCTACATTCACAACAGCAACACCTGCCCCCATAACAGCAACACATGCATATACTAGCAACATCTGCACCCACACCAGCAACACCTACATCCACACCAGCAACACCTGCACCCACACCAGTAACACCTGCAAGCAGGTAACATCAGCGACGTTCAAGAACCTCTAATCAAGGCTTCTGTCTCCAAACTTTTCCTACCTGACACCCCCCACCCATATGATGACACCCCTCACCTGGCACCCCCACCCATATGATGACACCCCTCACCTGGCACCCCCACCCATATGATGACACCCCTCACCTGGCACCCCCACCCACATGACACCCCTCACCTGGCACCCCCACCCACATGACACCCCTCACCTGGCACCCCACCCACATGACACCCCTCACCTGGCACCCCCACCCACATGACACCCCTCACCTGGCACCCCACCCACATGACACCCCTCACCTGTCACCCCAACCCAAATGACACCACTCACCTGTCACCCCCACCCAAATGACACCCCTCACCTGGCACCCCCACCCACATGACACCCCTCACCTGGCACCCCCACCCACATGACACCCCTCACCTGGCACCCCGACCCCCATGACACCCCTCACCTGTCACCCCCACCCAAATGACACCTCTCACCTGACACCCCCACCCACATGACACCCCTCACCTGGCACCTCCACCCACATGACACCGCTCACCTGGCACCCCCACCCACATGACACCCCGCACCAGGCACCCCCACCCACATGACACCCCTCACCTGACACCCCCACCCAAATGACACCTCTCACCTGACACCCCCACCCACATGAAACCCCTCACCTTACATCCCCCACCCACATAACACCCCTCATCTGACACCCCCACCCACATGACACCCCTCACCTGGCACCCCCACCCACATGACACCCCTCACCTGGCACCTCCACCCACATGACACCGCTCACCTGGCACCCCCACCAACATGACACCCCTCACCTAGTACCCCCACCCACATGACACCCCTCACCTGACACCCCCACCCACATGACACCCCTCACCTGGCACCCCCACCCACATGACACCCCTCACTTGGCACCCCCACCCACATGACACCCCTCACCTGGCACCTCCACCCACATGACTCCGCTCACCTGGCACCCCCACCAACATGACACCCCTCACCTGGTACCCCCATCCACATGACACCCCTCGCCTGTCACCTCCACCCACATGACACCCCTCACCTGACACTCCCCACCCACATGACACCCCTCACCTGGCACCCCCACCCACATGACACCCCTCACCTGGCACCCCCACCCACATGACACCCCTCACCTGGCACCCCCACCCACAAGACACCTCTCACCAGACACCCCCACCCAAATGACACCTCTCACCTGACACCCCCACCCACATGAAACCCCTCACCTTACATCCCCCACCCACATAACACCCCTCATCTGACACCCCCACCCACATGACACCCCTCACCTGGCACCCCCACCCACATGACACCCCTCACCTGGCACCCCCACCCACATGACACCCCTCACCTGGCACCCCCACCCACATGACACCCCTCACCTGGCACCCCCACCCACATGACACCCCTCACCTGTCACCCCCACCCAAATGACACCTCTCACCTGTCACCCCCACCCACATGAAACCCCTCACCTTACATCCCCCACCCACATAACACCCCTCATCTGACACCCCCACCCACATGACACCCCTCACCTGGCACCCCCACCCACATGACACCCCTCACCTGGCACCCCCACCCACATGACACCCCTCACCTGACACCCCCACCCAAATGACACCTCTCACCTGACACCCCCACCCACATGAAACCCCTCACCTTACATCCCCCACCCACATAACACCCCTCATCTGACACCCCCACCCAAATGACACCCCTCACCTGGCACCCCCACCCACATGACACCCCTCACCTGGCACCTCCACCCACATGACACCGCTCACCTGGCACCCCCACCAACATGACACCCCTCACCTGGTACCCCCATCCACATGACACCCCTCGCCTGACACCCCCACCCACATGACACCCCTCACCTGACACTCCCCACCCACATGACACCCCTCACCTGGCACCCCCACCCACATGACACCCCTCACCTGGCACCCCCACCCACATGACACCCCTCACCTGGGACCCCCACCCACATGACACCCCTCACCTGACACCCCCACCCAAATGACACCTCTCACCTGACACCCCCACCCACATGAAACCCCTCACCTTACATCCCCCACCCACATAACACCCCTCATCTGACACCCCCACCCACATGACACCCCTCACCTGGCACCCCCACCCACATGACACCCCTCACCTGGCACCCCCACCCACATGACACCCCTCACCTGACACCCCCACCCAAATGACACCTCTCACCTGACACCCCCACCCACATGAAACCCCTCACCTTACATCCCCCACCCACATAACACCCCTCATCTGACACCCCCACCCACATGACACCCCTCACCTGGCACCACCACCCACATGACACCCCTCACCTGGCACCTCCACCCACATGACACAGCTCACCTGGCACCCCCACCAACATGACACCCATCACCTAGTACCCCCACCCACATGACACCCCTCACCTGACACCCCCACCCACCTGACACCCCTCACCTGGCACCCCCACCCACATGACACCCCTCACTTGGCACCCCCACCCACATGACACACCTCACCTGGCACCTCCACCCACATGACACCGCTCACCTGGCACCCCCACCAACATGACACCCCTCACCTGGTACCCCCATCCACATGACACCCCTCGCCTGACACCCCCACCCACATGACACCCCTCACCTGACACTCCCCACCCACATGACACCCCTCACCTGGCACCCCCACCCACCTAAATGGTTCACTACCCAGACCTGTATATATATATATATATATATATATATATATATATATATATATATATATATATATATATATATATATATATATATATATATATATATATATATATATATATATATATATATATATATATATATATATATATATATATATATATATATATATATGTATATATACGTCGTGCCTAATAGGCAGAACTTGCGATCTTGGCTTAAATAGCAACGCTCATCTTGCCATATAGGACAAGTGAAAATTTGTGTATGCAATAATTTTGCCAAAATCATTCTGAACCTAACGAAAAAAATATATTTGACTGTGTTTGTTTAGTACTAAATTATTGTAAACGTATTTAAAATATATTTAGTTGGGTTAGGCTAAAATAAATTGCTCTTGTTATAATAAGGTTAGGCAAGTTTTCTAAGATTCTTTTGGTGCAAAATTAAATTTTTTTACATTAACATTAATGAAAAAAATATATCTTTAAACGTATAAGAGAAAATTTCGGAAAGGTCTTAATT
>NC_091311.1:27956121-27991121 GCF_038502225.1 Cherax quadricarinatus | reverse complement strand
CCTCTGTGAACACTTCTTTGAATCTCTTGTTGAGTTCTTCACATACTTCACGGTCATTTCTTGTTGTCTCTCCTCCTTCCTTCCTTAGCCTGATTACCTGGTCCTTGACTGTTGTTTTCCTCCTGATGTGGCTGTACAACAGTTTCGGGTCAGATTTGGCTTTCGCTGCTATGTCATTTTCATATTGTCTTTGGGCCTCCCTTTTAATCTGTGCATATTCGTTTCTGGCTCTACGACTGTTCTCCTTATTCTCCTGGGTCCTTTGCCTTCTATATTTCTTCCATTCCCTAGCACACTTGGTTTTTGCCTCCCTGCACCTTTGGGTAAACCATGGGCTCATCCTGGCTTTTTCATTAATCCTGTTACCCTTGGGTACAAACCTCTCCTCAGCCTCCTTGCATTTTGTTGCTACATATTCCATCATCTCATTAACTGGCTTCCCTGCCAGTTCTCTGTCCCACTGAACCCCGTTCAGGTAGTTCCTCATTCCTGTGTAGTCCCCTTTCTTGTAGTTTGGTTTCATTCGTCCTGGCCTTCCTGCTTCTCCCTCCACTTGTAGCTCTACTGTGTATTCGAAGCTTAAAACCACATGGTCACTGGCCCCAAGGGGTCTTTCATATGTGATGTCCTCGATATCTGCACTACTCAAGGTGAATACTAAGTCCAGCCTTGCTGGTTCATCCTCTCCTCTCTCTCTTGTAGTGTCCCTTACGTGTTGGCACATGAAGTTTTCCAGTACCACCTCCATCATCTTAGCCCTCCATGTATCTTGGCCCCCATGTGGGTCCAAGTTCTCCCAATCGATCTCCTTGTGGTTAAAGTCACCCATGATCAGGAGCTTTGCCCTGCATGCATGAGCTCTTCTGGCCACTCTAGCCAGTGTGTCAACCATCGCTCTATTGCTCTCGTCGTACTCTTGCCTTGGCCTCCTGCTGTTCTGTGGTGGGTTATACATCACTCTGGAAAACTTCATGTGCCAACACGTAAGGGACACTACAAGAGAGAGAGGAGAGGATGAACCAGCAAGGCTGGACTTAGTATTCACCTTGTGTGTGTGTATGTGTGTGTGTGTGTGTGTGTGTGTGTGTGTTTGTGTGTGTGTGTGTGTGTGTGTGTGTGTGTGTGGTGTGTGTGTGTGTGTGTGTGTGTGTGTGTGTGTGTGTGTGTGTGTGTGTGTGTGTGTGTGTGAGTGTGTGTGTGTGTGTGTGTGTGTGTGTGTGTGTGTGTGTGTGTGTGTGTGTGTGTGTGTGTGTGTGTGTGTGTGTGTGTGTGTGTAAGGGGATACTCATCACAAGTGAGTTTGTGTGAGAGAAAGCAATATCTGTGTATCTTTCTAATGTATGTATATATATCAATAACAACATTGCGACTAGCCATGGATTCGAACCCATGCTGCATTGGCCCACCTCATGGTGAGCGAAAACTCATGACGCTTTTAGTCATGAGTTGTCGCTCACCAAGCGGCGGCCAAAGCAGCATGGGTTCGACTCCTTAGCTAGTCGCAGTGTTGTTATTCATCAATACCACTCGTTCGTGGGTACAATAAAGTATATATATATATATATATATATATATATATATATATATATATATATATATATATATATATATATATATATATATATATATATATATATGTCGTGCCGAATATGTAAAACTGGTCAATTAGCAAGAATTCATTCAAAATTAAACCTTTTCTAAAATTTTCTCTTATACGTTTAAAGATATATTTTTTTCATTAATGATAATGTAAAAAAATTTAATTTTGCACCAAAAGAATCTTAGAAAACTTACCTAACCTTATTATAACAAGAGCAATTTATTTGACCCTAACCTAACTAAATATATTTTAGATTTGTTTACAATAATTTAATACTAAACAAACAGTGAAAAAAAATATTTTTTTCGTTAGGTTCAGAATGATTTTGGCGAAATTATTGCATACACAAATTTTCACTTGTCCTATATGGCAAGATGAGCGTTGCTATTTAAGCCAAGATCGCAAGTTCTGCCTATTCGGCACGACATATATATATATATATATATATATATATATATATATATATATATATATATATATATATATATATATATATATATATATATATATGTATATATATATATATATATATATATATATATATACAGACAAAAGATTAGAGTTATACTTAAGTTAACTTATAACAATGAGTTTGACTCCCTGATCGTCACCACTGAAGACACTTGACATATGTAATACTAGTGATTCTTATATATTATGTTTCTTCCTATGTTTTCTTTTTATTATTGATAAAGCTGGTATAGGCAAAGAAAGTACTTTGAAGAATATAACTTTGGTCTGTTTGTGTCACTTATTAGAAATAACATTACAAGAGAGGTATAAAATGGATCTGAATGTCATATTAATGCAGTTAAAAGCCTGAGACGATAACATGAACGTTGAAAAGCATCTTTATGGAGCAACTTGGAACGTAAACAGACTGGCTAGTGTTGTAGTAAGCCAGATTTGGGCTAAGTTATCATTACTTTTGGCAGTCTGGCACACTCACAGATGTAGTAGCCAGGCTTAGGCTTGGTTACAAGCACTTCTGGCAGTTTAACATTTACACAGATAATAGTTTAACTAAATGCAAGATATGTGGTCAGCCTTATGGTCACTTTCTTGACCACTTATTGAGGAATAAAGAGACAGGTAGTATCATGTGATATGTCAAGGTATTTCAGTAATAAAAACAGAGTAACATAAATTTTGTCCTCGTGTTGATTAAGACGAGAAATATTCCCAGTCTATATTCTCCCTGCTGTTGCAAGTAAGATATATTCCCACTTATAATTCCCGTAATATTCTTCTCTCCTGTCATGTAGTATTATTCCTGTTAAATATCTAGAAAAGCGGTAAATCCGTAAGGGTCATACAGCACCTGAGAGAATGGGAGGAGATCTTGTTTTATCCTGGAAAGTAGATGACAGCTCCAGTCCCCCGGAACAAGAGCCCTTCCTCAGCAGCAGTAGCAGTTATAACTGTCACACTGCCTGACTTACCTGAGTTTCTGGTCATAATTATGACTGTCACACTGCCTGACTTACCTGAGTTTCTGGTCATAATTATGACTGTCACCCTGCCTGAGTTATGTGAGTTTCTGGTCACAATTTAACCTCGATGATGTTTTTCTTTTTCATATTCGGAATAATCTCGAGGTTAATTCCGTCCCGTCTATCTTAACTCAGCCGAAATTTAATCGAAAGCTTTCATCGTAAAAAAAATAATAATAATCTAGCGATGTTCCGACTAATTCTGTGCCAGTTGACAATCCTGTGAGCTAAGTTAACTTGTACTTTTCCAAACATTGTGAAACCGTCTCTGTCAGAGCCGAGTAACTGGAAGTCTCTCCACAACATGAGAGGGATTGGATTGGAGTGGGACTTATTCTTGAATTGATAGGGATATCTAAACTTATTTCTTGTGTTGCGCTGATAATGTTTTGGGCGAATATTTTTGTTAGAGGGTTTGGGTTTGCGAAGGACTTGCCACGTATGCGCCAGTAGGCCTGCGGCAGTGTTCCTCCTGTCTCATGCTCTTATCGCTGAGCGTACACTGTCCGTGTTGAACGACGGTTTTGCCTACTAGTTTGGTTAAAATCCACATTCTGTGCACCTTCGCCTTTATTGTACACGACGTTTCGCTGTCCTGAGCGATGTTTTGCGCTACAGGTGGTGACCGGAGGGACACCACCTCGACCATGACATTTGCTGGTCGGGTACGGCGGCGGCGGAGGAGGCGGCGACTGCCGTGGGTGAAGGTTCCATTGATCGTGGTTCATTCACAAGTTCTAACCCCCTTCAGCACCTGACCCACTTGCGCTCTTCCACCCCTTTCTAAGGAAAAAGGAAAAGGTGCTTCCATGTCCGTAGAGGGCTCTTGGCAGGGAACGAAGGTGACTGCGTTCCGCTCACTTGGCTCTGAATATAACCCGTAAAAGCTAACCATTCCGCATACATATCGCAATAATAATAATAATAATAATAACAATAATAATAATAATAATAATAATAATAATAATAATAATAATAATAATAATAATAATAATAATAATAATAATAATAATAATAATATTAATAATAATAATAATAATAATAATAATTTTTTTCTAATACTCGACATTCTTAAACTATGTTGAGTTCTTTGTCCATACATGGCCCAAAGCCCCATGTCCACACAAGGCCCAGAGTCCAATGTCCACACTTGGCCCAGAACCCTATATCCAAACATGGCCCAGAGCCCCATTGTCCACACATGGCCCAGAGTCCCGTGTCCATACAAGACGCAGAGCCCCATGTCCGGACATGACCCAGAGCCCCATTGTCCACACATGGCCCAGGGTCTTATGTCCAAACTCTGACCATGAGAGTTAAACCTAATTTTCCAGCCAGGAGAGTTCTCTCAGAGAGATAACTATCAGAAAACTCTTTCAGTGGGTGCTACCCTCTGAGTTTCTCTGGGTACGCGAGTGCCATTGAAGGGGAATTAGAAGCAGTGGGAACCGAAGGAATGGGAGATATACACACTGTGGAACTAAAGGAATGGATCCAGACACGGTGGCAACTGAAGGAATGTGACAGACACAGTGGGCACTGAAGGAATGTGACAGACACAGTGGGCACTGAAGGAATGTGACAGACAGTGGGCACTGAAGGAATGTGACAGACAGTGGGCACTGAAGGAATGTGACAGACACAGTGGGCACTGAAGGAATGTGACAGACACAGTGGGCACTGAAGGAATGTGACAGACACAGTGGGCACTGAAGGAATGTGACAGACAGTGGGCACTGAAGGAATATGATCTAGTCAGTGAAAAGTGAAAGAACTTGAAGAGATGAAGAGGGAGAGAAAAAGAGAGAGAGAGAGAGAGAGAGAGAGAGAGAGAGAGAGAGAGAGAGAGAGAGAGAGAGAGAGAGAGAGAGAGAGAGAGGAGGGGGATTGGGCTAGGTGCTGGGAGGATGGGTCGGGGCTAGGCAGCACCACACACAAGGATAGCAGAACAGTAGCGTGTTGAGCCGTGTAGAGAGTGGGAGTGTATACACCAAGAGAGTGTGTATGTGTGTGTGTGTATTAGGGGGGTGGTGGTGTTGTGGGCGCATCCCACACAGTGTAATGGGGTGTCGTCCCCTCCCCCACAGTGTGCCCTCGTTTCGCCATACTGAAACATCCACAGTGGGTCGTATGTGCCTTGGTTGTCCCTCGTCGCGCCGTCAGTATGGATAAAGTCGTTTCAACATTATGCTTAAAATGTCGTCCCGTCACTGCTGCACTAGAGGGAATCAATATGATGTAAACAAGGTCAACACGGCTGATAAGTGAGCGAAACGTTTCATTATGGCTGGAGAATTTGACTACTCTAAAACAATAAGTTTTCCGAATTGCTGTAACTCTGTGAGCCGATTGATGCATAAAAAGTACAGGGCAATGAGACAACGTTTCGCCAACAAGAGCCTGCATCAAGTACTTGATAAAGCCTCATGTGTGCGAAATATTGCAACTATACAACGTCTCCTTTTGTCATATTAGTCTATTGTGTATGTGTGTATTAGCAATGCGGGAAACGGAGATTGAATTTTGACACTGCTGTTTCTAACTGAGAGAACGTTTCGCTCAGCATAGAGAAAAGAGTTTTCCCGATGAAAACTCGCTCAATACATGTGTGTTTTCATAATTTTCCCAAGGAAAGAGGGATACTTACCGTCCCCTGAGAGGGATACTTGATGCTCACTGAGAGGGATACTTTATACTCCTGAGAGAGATACTTACTGCCCCCTGAGAGGGATACTTGATGTCCCTGAAAGGGATACTTGCCACAGTGCTTCAGCTACGCCAGGACTGGATGGCAGCCAAAACCGGTCTTGACTTACGGACCGTCACTCCAGACCCATGTGGACCAGCACCAGGTCACATGGATGCTCTTAAGATCCACGCAGACCGGCTCCAGGTCATATAGATGCTCTTAAGATCAATGTGAATCGGCTCTTAAGATACATGTGGACTGGTTTCAGGTCACATGGATGTTCATAAGATCCATGTGGACAGGCTCCAGGTCTCATGGAGCCCCTTAAGACACACGTGAACCGGCTCTAGGTCACGTGGACGGTCTTCAGACTATGTGAATCTGCTTTAGGCTATGTGTGCACAGTCACCGGAACACGTCGACCAGCTTCCTTGCTATGTGGTTTAGCTAGGAGCTATTAGAATCCCACATATGCTAACTTTTTCTCCCTTACCACCCTCTTTACCTCATCATTCCACCAATCGTACCTTATCCAGCCAGCACCCACCCTCCTATACCAGCGTACTTCTGCTGCACAGTTACATCTACCCCTATACCTCGTCGGCTCTCTCATCATTACCTGTACTCTTTCTCTAGTCCATCTTTCATCCAATATTTACTTATATCCTACCATTACTATTTCAATTTAATAACGTTCCATTTTCTCTCTTACTTACTGATGACAATCTCCTTGTCCCCCTGTACCTCTTACTCTCACTGAAGCTACTACTAATTAAAGATCTCATATATATATATACATATATATATATATATATATATATATATATATATATATATATATATATATATATATATATATATAAATCTATATGTATAGACAAAATACATTGGCCAAACATACCCAAAAATACAACAGAAAGTAAAACAACATAGGTAACTCAGAGCTACATCTCGAATACTTCGTCCAGCTCCCCTGCGGTGGGCCGCGTGCCCAGAATGCTGCAGGCATTTCCTCTCTGGATCGCAACACTGAGTCTCTGAAAGAGGAAGCTGGTCGCCCTGTGGTCCTTGGTTTCTATGATGAGCTCTTCACCTAGCTCTTTGAGGAACTTTAGAGCACACTTGCCCCATGCTCCAAGGGTCTCCGACCCTATTGGAATGAAGTTATAGCAAAGGGGAAGGTCTTCATATTTTCGGATCTTCTGGGTCTCCCTGTGGCTGGCAGCTCCACCCCCTTCCACTACAGAGTATGGGAAGTAGGTGTCTGCCAATGTGGCAGCACAGGTGTAGTCCCAGGCAATCTGCTTTCCATCCTTCCAGGGTAGCATAGTGGCTCCATCAGGACGCTTTTGACTTCCATCAGACCTCTGTACTTGGGGTTCCCGTTGAGCTGGGCAACGGGCTGTGGCGAGGCTTCTCTTTATTATATCATTGACCTCCTCATGTCTGGCATACTTCCCTTCTGCTGTGTGACACACGAGACCATGAAGTCCGAATTGATCAGCTGTCGCCCTGCCGCAAATACACCTATGTTCGGTGAGGATGGGGGCGGCTAGGCGAAGAGCAACACCAATCCGAATATATATATATATATTTATATATATATATATATATATATATATATATATATATATATATATATATATATATATATATATATATATATATATATATAATGTGTGTGTGTGTGTGTGTGTGTGTTACCCCTCTAAAAGCCTGCACATCTAGAAGACTACCCATCGACCTTTAATCCACTAGTACACAGTCTAACAAACTGTTTTCATCTCGCCTTGTATTTATTTACCCCCTTTTCTTAAAGTACGTATTTCCTCTTACCAAACCTTTTTCTATACATAGTTCATTTAAAGGCTCCCCATTAGCATTCACCCCTGGCACCCCAATCTTATTTACTACCCCGTCTACTACAGTTTCTCTCACTTTAGCATTTAGGTCCCCCACAACAATTAATATTTCTCTCTCCTCTACACTCCTTTCTTCCCAAGATACATAAACACTATAACCCACTTCTCACATCCTACCCTTATTCTGATCCACAAAATTCTTAAATCTAAGAACTTATGCCTCTTTTCCTTTCACAGTTGTTTACACCCGATTTAACCTCATTTATTTCTCTCTACACAAATTCTCCACCCATTTAGCTTTGTTTCTCTTATCGCTAGAACATCAAGCTTCTTTTCATTCATAACAGTGACAATAAATTCTTTCCTCTCATCCGTATTAAACTCATACACATTCAGACAACCTATTAACCCTTTCACTTTAGAGAAGGGGTTACTAGCCCCTTGCACCCTACATTTTAGTGGCCTTTTACAGCATCTATGGCTTGCAGAGGAAGAGTTTTTCTCCACTTCCCCATGGAGACGAGAAAGAACACCATAAGAACAAGAACTATACATAGATTAGAACCGAAGTCGGATGAGAGTGTATACATACACATACGTGTACATCGGTATGTGTAGCATGAAATAAGTATAAGTAGTACAAGAAGCATGATGTACCAGTCATCTTGCGTGTTTGCGAGACAGCGAGACAAGACACCAGCAGTCCTACCATCACGTGGAACAGTTACAGGTTTCCGTTTCATACTCATTTGGTAGGACAGTAGTACCTCCCTGTGTGGGTGATGTCTACCAGCCTACTACCACAGGATGGTAGTACCTCCCTGTGTGGGTGATGTCTACCAGCCTACTACCACAGGATGGTAGTACCTCCCTGTGTGGGTGATGTCTACCAACCTACTACCACAGGATGGTAGTACCTCCCTGTGTGGGTGATGTCTACCAGCCTACTACCACAGGATGGTAGTACCTCCCTGTGTGGGTGATGTCTACCAACCTACTACCACAGGATGGTAGTACCTCCCTGTGTGGGTGATGTCCATCAACCTACTACCACAGGATGGTAGTACCTCCCTGTGTGGGTGATGTCTACCAGCCTACTACCACAGGATGGTAGTACCTCCCTGTGTGGGTAATGTCCATCAACCTACTACCACAGGATGGTAGTACCCCCTGTCTGGGTGATGTCTACCAGCCTACTACCACAGGATGGTAGTACCTCCCTGTGTGGGTGATGTCTACTAGCCTACTACCACAGGATGGTAGTACCCCCTGTGTGGGTGATGTCTACCAGCCTACTACCACAGGATGGTAGTACCCCCTGTGTGGGTGATGTCTACCAGCCTACTACCACAGGATGGTAGTACCTCCCTGTGTGGGTGATGTCTACCAACCTACTACCACAGGATGGTAGTACCTCCCTGTGTGGGTGATGTCTATCAACCTGCTACCACAGGACGGTAGTACCTCCCTGTGTGGGTGATGTCTACCAACCTACTACCACAGGATGGTAGTACCTCCCAGGGTGGTTGCTGTCTTCCAATCTACTACCATATGACGGTAGTACCTCCCTGTGTAGGTGATGTCTACCAACCTACTACCACAGGATGGTAGTACCTCCCAGGGTGGTTGCTGTCTACCAACCTACTACCACAGGATGGTAGTACCTCCCAGGGTGGTTGTTGTTTACAAACCTACTACCACAGGATGGTAGTACCTCCCAGAGTGGTTGCTGTCTACCAACCTACTACCACAGGATGGTAGTACCTCCCTGGGTGGTTGCTGTCTTCCAACCTACTACCACTGTAACCACTGTCAACACCGTAACCACAGTCAACACTGCAACAACTGTCAACACTGTAACACTGTCAACACTGCAACCACTGTCAAGACTGTAACCACTGTCAACACTACAGTCACGGTCAACACTACAGTCACGGTCAACACTGTAACCACTGTCAACACTGTAACTACTGTAACAACTGTCAACAGTGTAACCACAGTCAACACTGTAACCACTGTCAACACTGTAACCACTGTAACCCCTGTAACCACTGTTACCACTCTTAGTGTAACGCCATCACATTCAGACGTTAACGAAACATTCAGCAGAAAAACCGCTGCATATTTCCCAGCAATCACTCAACGATGTTCAACTTTCAACATTAATGTCTATTACCATTCTATTTTCAATTCTAGGCGCCGTGCAAACAACAGCTCGGTATTTGTTTGCCCTCTAGACGCCGACAAAGGCTGAAATATGCTGAACTCTACTGAAATATAACGATAAACAATGCTTCTCCACTCATTAAACAAAATAGAGAATGTGTGTAAGGAACTGGTTAATATTACGATATTCGTTGTGTGATCTGATGGGCAGAGATGGGCTAGAGCGGCAGAGGCTGCGGCGATGCCGCTTGCGGTAAGCCGCAGGTGGGATAAGATGTGTTGATAATTGCATCTCCGCAGGCTGCCTAGGCCGCAGGAGTTGCAAAAAAAAGTTAATAGGTAATTACCTCGCCGCAGTGATGCCGCACCTGCGGCTTAAGTGTCTGCAAAGAAACTAACGAACAACTGAGGTGGTTATTAAGTGTCGTTTGATGTGTGGATGATGGCAGGAGCACTGGATGATGTGGTGGTTGTTAGAAGTGGTTGATGTGGTGGTTATTAGCAGTGTTGATGTGGTAGTTGCTAGCTGTGGTTGATGTGGTAGTTGCTAGCTGTGGTTATGGTGGTTGATAGCGGTTATTAGTGTTTGATGTGGTAGTTGCTAGCTGTGGTTGATGTGGCTGTTTGTATTGATGTGGTGGTTGTTAGCAATGGTTGCTAGCAGTGATTTATGTGGTGACTGTCAGCACTGGATGATGTGGTAGTTGCTATCAATGGTTAATGTGGTCGTCGTTAGCAGTGGTTGATGTGGTGGTTGTTAGCAGTGCTTGTTAACAGTGGTAGATGTGGTGGTTGTTAGTAGCGATTGTGGTGGTTGTTAGTAGTGATTGATGTGGTGGTTGTTAGTAATGATTGATGTGGTGGTTGTTAAAAGTGCTTGTTAACAGTGGTCGATGTGGTGGTTGCTAATAGTGATTGATGTGGTGGTTGTTAGCAGTGGTTGATGTAGTTGTCAACGGTAGTTGATGTGGTGATTGTTAGCAGTGGTTGATGTAGGAATTATTTGCAATGGTTGATATGGTGGTTAACGGTGGTTGATGTAGTGGTTGTTTGATATGGTGGTTGTTAGCAGCGGTTGATATGGTGATTACTAGCAGTGGTTGCTGTGGTGGTTGTTAGCAGTAGTTGATGCGGTGGTTGTTAGCAAGGGTTGTTAGGAGTACTTGATGCCGTAGTTGTTAGCAGTGACTGATGAGGTGACTGTTAGCAGTGGCTGATGCAGTGGTTGTTAGCTGTGGTTGATGTAGCTGTTGTTTGTAGTGGTAGATGTGGTGGTTGCTAGCAGTGATTGATGTGGTAGTTGCTACCTGTGGATGTGGTTGTCAACAGTGGTTGATGCGGTGGCCGTTAGCAGTGTTTGATGTGGTAATTGTTAGCAGTGGTTGATGTAGTGGTTGTCAGCAGTGGTTGATGTAGTTGTAAGCAGTTGTTGATGCAATTGTTAACAGTAGTTGATGTAGTGGTTGTAGCAGTGGTAGATGTGGTGGTTGTTAGCAGTGGTTTATGTGGTTGTTGTTAGCAGTGGTTGATGTGGTTGTTGTTAGCAGTAGTTGATGTGTTTATTGTTAGCAGTGGTTGATGTGGTGGTTTTTAGCAGTGGTTGATGTGGTTGTTGTTAGCAGTGGTTGATGTGGTTGATGTTAGCAGTAGTTGATGTGGTTGTTGTTAGCAGTGGCTGATGTGGTGGTTGTTAGCAGTGGGTGATGTAGTGTTTGCTAGCAGTGGTTGATGCGGTGATTATTAGCAGTTGTTAATGTGGTGGTTGTTAGCAGTGGTTGATGTAGTGATTGTTTGCACTGGTTGATGTGGTGGTTAACAGTGGTTGATGTAGTTGTTGTTAGCAGTGATGTAATTGTTAACAGTGGTTGATGTAGTGGTTGTTAGCAGTGGTAGATGTGGTGGTTGTTAGCAGTGGTTGATGTGGTTGTTAACAGTGGCTGATGCGATGGTTGTTAGCAGTGGTTGATGTGGTGGTTGTTAGCAATGGTTCATGCAGTGATTGTCTGCAGTGGTTGATGTGGTGGTTAACAGTGGTTGATGTAGTGGTTAGCGGTGGTTGATGTAGTGGTTGTTAGCAGTGATTGAAATGGTGGTTGTTAGCAGTGGTTGATGCAAAGGTTGATAGCAGGAGTTGATGTGATAGCTGTTAGCCGTGATTGATACTGTAGTTGTTAGCAGTGACTGATGAGGTAAATGTTAGTAGTGACTGATGACGTTGTTGAGCAGTGGTTGAAGTGGTGGTTGTTAGCAGTGGTTGATGTGATGGTTGTGTGCAGTAGTTGATGCAGTGGTTGATGTGATGGTTGTGTGCAGTAGTTGATGCAGTGGTTGTTAGCACTAGTTAAAATGGTGGTTGTTAATAATGGTTGATATGTTTGTTGTTAGCAGTGGCTGATGTGATGGTTGTTAGCACTGGTTGATGTGATGGATGTTAACAATGGTTGATGTGGTGGTTGTTACCAGTGGCTGATGTGATTTTTAACAGTGGTTGATATGGTAGTTGCTGGCAGTGGTTGATGTGGTAGTTGCTGGCAGTGGTTGATGTGGTAGTTGCTGGCAGTGACTGATGTGGTGGTTGCTAGCAGTGGTTTTGGTGGTTGCTAGCAGTGGTTGTGGTGGTTGTTAACGGTGGTTGTGATGATTGCTAGCAGTGTTTGTGGTTGTTGCTAGCTGTGGTTGTGGTGGTTGCTAGCTGTGGTTGTGGTTGCTAGCAGTGGTTGTGGTGGTTGCTAACAGTGGTTGTGATGATTGCTAACAGTGGCTGTAGTAGTTGCTAGCAGTGATTGTGGTGATTGCTAGGAGTGGTTGTTTTGGTTGCTAGCATTTGTTGTGGTGGTTTTTAACAGTGGTTGTGGTGGTTGCTAGTAGTGGTTGTGGTGGTTGTTAACAGTGGTTGTGGTGGTTGAATCAACCATACAGATATACGAAGGTACAATACACACAACAAGATACAATACACACAAAGCCAGACCTTTGTGTCATGAACTACAATACACCTGCTTATGCTGATAGCATAATTTTGCGTTACAGAATTATGCTATCAGCATAAGCCATTAACAGTCACAAATCTCACTCCAGGTAAAAAAAAATCACTGTACTATATACAAATATTTTTAACACGAGGCATCTCAGTAACGATCATTAAATACATGTTTCTCATAGAATCAAAATTTACGTTTGAAGTATATTTCTGATGACTTAGAAGGGCTTGATTGGAGTTTAAAGCCTATCGACTGCACAAGGGCCACGAGGGCTGTATGTATTCTCGTCATTGTTACAAAAAACGCGATTTCTAATAAGCATAGAGATCTCCAGTGAATACTAGAAAGGACTGCCTTTCTAGCATCCAGCCTGTTACTGGGTTTTCGTAACAATTAGTCAGTATCCTTGTCCAATTATCCATTAGAATTCAGTATGATTCAATAGTGCTTCAGGATTACAACTGGTAGGCTACTAACTAGAGAAATTAAAATTTAATAAATTTATTAATAACAGTCTAGAGGTATAAGATCAATGTAAATTAAATTAATCAATTGAATATAATATAGGATACAAGTTCCTACACTTCTCTCGTGTACAGTAGTATTGTGCTGAAGGCACATATCACATTTATACGTCTTAAGTACCGTCTGGTACATTAACATTTAATAAGATATTACAAATATGTATAAGTAAGTTTGTGTGTATGTGTGTAAGTGCTCTAAGTAGTTCGCTATGTCTCACGACTCGACTAGACTTAAACCAGTGACTGACAAAGTCCTCACATCAACTAACTTCTTGACCAACCTGGCAATCAGAACAGCTTGCTTGAACAATAAAACGACTGATAAGCCGAACAGCAATATAACGAGCAACTGTGACACAATCAGGAACAAGGAGATAATATAACGACACTAAGTAGGGACCATCAGCAGATCCTCCAAAAAAGTCACAAAACTCCCATACTACTGAATCTAAGTTCAGCATAAGAAAATCCCCGACTGTGACAGTATACAGATACCAGTACAAGTTAGGTCAGAAGCTACAGCTCAGGACCTGAGTTGCTCAGAGCGTCTATGCGACACACAACCTCAGTATAACGTCGAAAATCACTAAGTCTAGACAATGTTCTGTGAACAGAGTTCTACAGAACCAACAAGAAAGCGACAGAGACGATCTTCCAACAAGGGTCAATAAGGGAGAGTTAGGCACGTCTTGTCAGGAATACGTCCAACCACCAAGAGAGTCTAGCCCAGACTGACTACTCCAGGCTAGGTGTGAACACCCCCCTCGATCACGTGATAGCTCCGTGGACTGTTGCTGCCCAGCAACACCGAGAAGCCGGCAGGAAAACGAGCAACGAGCGATTATTACAATAGTTAGACAATCAAGACTTGAACTAAGAGCACTGAATAATATATGTTACATCCTACCTAATAAAAGTAACTAAGTCAAATAATAATATAAAGCAATATATTTACGATTTAGCTATTATCGCAAATATAAGCAATATAAAATTATAGGAAAAGGTAATATACATTATATACATTGTGACCCATTCAGGGGTAGCAACAGTCATCACCAGACAAGAATGCATTAATACCTAAAGCAGGGATTACACTAAACTCTCAGCATATATACACTATGAGATATACATCTCTAGCTGTATATTTCCAAGTGAGCGGAACTCTTATCCAGACAAGATAAAATCGGTCCATCCGTTCATCTTTTCCCCCTCCCTCTGATAATTCAGAATGCACCAGTACACCTCACACTTACCAGACGATCTTGGGTTGTGTACCACCAATAGATGGTTCTGGTCACCATGGTTACACCTGGCAAACATTAGATTAGAATTTTTGCCGCCGGAGCGGCTTGTTTATTGTGCATCCCCAAAGCCATCCTGTGGAGGGCATCGCAAGAGCATATGGATACACAAGAGCCTAAGAACTAGGTCCCAAAAGGGTTTGCAGAGTATATCTGAATTTATATCTACAGTTTAATGACAAAGCTGGCTACAGAATTCTCTTTTGTTTTGCCTGCGTCTAATAAATGTGCTGTCTCAGAGCATTAAAGTGAAGACACTAAACAGGGGACTAAACACAATACATTCGTGACTGTAAGTATTAAGGTAGCAGAGATTTAGAAGGCAGCCGGTGACGTACTCCGTGTAAAGGCAGCAGATGACTTACTGCTGCAGAAGGCAGTAGGTGACACTGACAGGACAATCCGTTGAGACCTGACGGGTATAACTATGACAGCGCCTACATACCGCAGGGCACAGTCTCTCTGCGGTAATGTTTATATTTTAAAGCTGAACTCTCGCGTCTCCGTGGGCGCCCTTACGGTAAACAGCTCCTGAAGTACAGATTTACAAGGCGCCGAGTTTGTAACAGCTGTAACTATGGCACTCACAGTGCCTCGTGGTTCATGTAGGTGAGGTCAAACTTTTCAGCCACGTTTTTTAAAAAGTTTTCTTTCCTGGAGAGGTAGGCGTATTGGGTATCAATACACACTAAGGTAGGTCTGAGGCTCCTCCGTCAGGCTCACCTGCTACCTGATCCAGAAGATCTGAACCTGTTTTCCTCGGGTGAAACTTGCTCTGTAATATCTCTTACTCCCTTCTCTTTTCTCTGTCTTTTATTCACTTGTTTGTTCCCTTCCTCCTGCGTTGCTTCTGTTCCCTTCCTCTCCTCGTAGAGTGGGACAAGAACCATCTGCTTTTATAATCACTGATTCACACACCTAAAGTACACGATAGTCCTTAATTTAGGTATAATTAGATAGATCATCTCAACGGATAATCAAGTGTGGACTTGCACGTGGTATTCTATCTTACTTTCCCCAAGTACGCACGTACTTCCTTTCTTACACCTCTCTCTCCTTCCTCACTCCCTTCTTTTTTCCACCCTTCCTTCCCTCCCTCTTTAAGAAGTCTAGTTGTACCATAAACAACTTTACTGTCTGAGTCATTAGGATACCGAAATGAACTTCTGCCAGCTATGAAGTCATCTAAATACACTTCTTTAAGCTATCACTAGAGCGCCATCACCAACAGCGTCGTATTTGATTTATTTTTAAGCAAGCTTTGTGGCTCAGCAACCCTCATCACCTAGATCAGAGGTGACTAACCATTTGTATTCCATGCGCCAAGTTTTTCACACACTGGTTCAGAGTGTGAAAAAACTGGCGTATGGAATTCGACACTTGTACCCTCCACTTAGTTCTCTAAAAATATGTTAATATGGGCATATTTAGAAATTTTAAATAAAATGATTTAATATAAAGACAAGATAAACATTACTTTAATTAGACTTAATTAATTACTGAGAGCAGCAGAGAATTCTTCAAATCTGAATCAGTCAATAGCGACCTCAATTTGTTTTTAATAAATTTCATGGATAAAAATGCTTGTTCGCATCTGTACGTTGTTCCAAAATGACATATAACTCGGGGCAAATTTTCTTAGTTCTGGAAAATGTTCAAAGGGTAATGATCGCCAAAAATTTATTTTGTCAGAATTATTATTATTATAATCAAGGGGGAAGCGCTAAACCCGGAGGATTATACAGCGCCTGGGGGGGGGGGGATGTGGAAGGCATTCAGGCTTAATTCGGAGAATTGGAGCACAGATCCAATTTCCTAATTCAAGAGCCCCCCTCGCCAACATCAAGGAACCTTCCTTGAGGGGTATTTTGTCAGAAGCATTTGGGGCTGAGGGAAGTTCAGATTTCATTTTTAATATTGAGTTTGTTTTCATATCAATAAGTTTCATTTGTATGTTACTAGGCATCTTCAGGAAGTTTGGTTCACTAAGTGAAAATGGGTTTATCAATGCTAGTATTCAGTCTTGTTTAGCAAAATCACTAAAACGAGTTTCAGATGACTCTTGCAATAATCTGAATTTTTTCAGTATATTCTGTAAAACTGCCATTATTTTCAGCACATTAACTATGTTCTTTTAAATGTAGACACTGGCTCAAATCCTAGTTTTCTAATTGAGTTTCCCTGCAGTCTTAAATCTAGATCATTGAGATGGCTGGTAACATCAAATAAAAATGGTGAATCAAATAGCCACAAGTTATCACATAAATGATCTCATTGCCAAACTTTCTCAACATAAGAACATAAGAACATAAGAACGAAGGAACACTGCAGAAGGCCTACTGGCCCATGCGAGGCAGGTCCAAGTCCCTACCGGCTTAAGCCAATGCACCCAACCTAGTCAGGTCAGGTCACATTGACTTAAGGGAGGAACACGGCAACCGACCTGTTAGCACAAGCTATCAGGTCCAACTCACACCCACCCACATCTACTCATGTATTTATCCAACCTATTTTTAAAGCTACACAACGTTCTGGCCTCTATAACGGTACTTGGGAGTTTGTTCCACTCATCCACAACTCTATTACCAAACCAGTACTTTCCTATATCCCTCCTGAATCTGAATTTTTCCAACTTAAAACCATTGCTGCGAGTCCTGTCTAGGCTAGACATTTTCAGCACACTATTTACATCCCCTTTATTTATTCCTGTCTTCCACTTATAAACCTCAATCATATCCCCCCTAATTCTACGTCTTTCTAGAGAGTGCAGTTTCAGGGCCCTTAGTCTATCCTCATAGGGAAGGTTTCTGATACATGGGATCATCTTTGTCATCCTCCTTTGTACATTTTCCAGAGAATTTATATCCATTCTGTAATACGGTGACCAAAACTGTGCAGCATAATCTAAATGAGGCCTAACCAAGGATGTATAGAGTTGAAGAACAACCTGAGGACTCCTATTATTTATGCTTCTTGATATGAAGCCAAGGATTCTATTAGCTTTATTGCGAACACTTATGCACTGTTGTCTTGGTTTCAGATTACTGCTAACCAGAACTCCTAAATCTTTTTCGCAATCCGTAATATTAAGATCTACATTATTTAGTTTATATGTGGCATGGTTATTGTCCTGTCCAACATTTAGAACTTTGCATTTGTCTATATTAAACTGCATCTGCCACTTCTCCGACCACTGCATCAGTCTATTCAAATCCTCCTGGAGTGCTCGAATGTCCTCGTCAGAATGAATTCGACGGCCTATTTTGGTGTCATCGGCAAACTTGCCGATGTCGCTCTTTATGCCCTCATCTATGTCGTTTATGTAGATTGTGAACAGCAGGGGGCCCAACACTGACCCCTGTGGAACACCGCTCGTGACGCTTCCCCACTCTGATTTCTCCCCATTTATGCAAACTCTCTGCTGCCTATTTGTCAACCATGCCTCTATCCAGGAAAAAATTTCTCCTCCTATTCCATGTGCTTTAATTTTCCTCAATAGTCTCTGATGTGGGACCCTGTCAAAAGCCTTACTGAAGTCCATATACACAATATCATATTCATTACCATGATCTACCTCCTCAAATACCTTAGTGAAAAAAGTTAATAAATTCGTAAGGCAGGAACGCCCCTTTGTAAAACCATGCTGAGATTCGTTGATTAATTTATGCTTTTCAAGGTGGCTACGAACTGCCTCGGCAATTATTGATTCCATAAATTTTCCCACTATGGAGGTTAGGCTTATTGGTCTATAGTTCGAAGCTAAGGACCTGTCACCTGTTTTGAAAATAGGTATCACATTTGCCATTTTCCACTTATCTGGCACCATGCCAGTTTGTAGTGATATGTTGAAAAGATTAGCCAAAGGTGTGCTAAGCTCCTCTTTACATTCCTTTAGAACCCTTGCATACAGTTCATCAGGGCCTGGGGATTTGTTAGGTTTTAATTTATCTATTTGCCTAAGGACCATGTCACTTGTGACCCTAATAGTGCACAGTTTATTATCGTCCTGTTCTACATAATTTATCATTACTGGAATATCGCTGGTATCCTCCTGTGTAAAAACTGAGAGGAAGTATGTGTTAAAAATTCTACACATTTCCTTATCACTGTCAGTGAGCTGACCCGAGGAACTTTTGAGTGGGCCTATCTTGTCCCTGATCTTACTTCTGTATACCTGAAAGAATCCTTTTGGGTTAGTCTTCGATTCTCTTGCAACTTTAACCTCATAATCTCTATTTGCTTTTCTAATTCCCTTTTTTATTTCTCTCTTTAACTGAATATATCGATTTCTTAATTGCCCCTCTCCTCTTTTGATTTGCCTATATATGCCTCTCTTTTGACCAATCAGATATTTTAATCTATTGTTCATCCATTTAGGATCATTTTTGTTTGATCTGATTTCCCTATTTGGAACATAATTTGACTGAGCAGCTAGAACTATGCCCTGGAAAGCATCATATCGGCAACCATCACCACCTACCTGACCCCTAGTCAGGTCATTCCAGTTCAGCCCCCCTAAGTAATTTTTCAGTCCTATGAAATCAGCCAAGCGAAAGTCAGGGACGGAGACTTGATTGCCATTATTAGGGGAATTCCATGCTATGTTAAAACTGAGTGATTTGTGATCACTCTCCCCAAGCTCATCATTAACCTCAAGATTATTAATTAGTGTTTCCCTACTGGCAAGAACCAAGTCAAGGAGGTTATTTCCCCTAGTTGGCTCTGTCACAAACTGTTTTAAAAAACAATCCTGGATCGTATCAAGAAAGTCACCCGACTCTAAATTTCCTGTCAAATTGCTCCAGTCAATCTGTCTATAGTTGAAATCTCCCATTAGCACAACATTTTCGTATGTAGATGCCTTACGAATTTCGTCCCATAGAAGTTTACTGCACTCCCTATCAAGATTTGGGGCCCTGTAAATCACACCCAAAATTAGTTTTTCTCGGCCCTCGAGAAGCTGTAACCAAACAGATTCAGTGGCTGACGCTTCTAATTTAATATCTTGTCTAACACAACAATTTAAATTGTCTCTGACATACATCGCTACTCCACCACCTTTCCTGTTGACCCTGTCAGTGTGGAATAATTTATAGCCTTGTATGTGACATTCAGAGGGCATCTCTCTATCTTTCAGATTGAGCCAGGTCTCTGTTATAGCAATAATATCTATGTTTCCTGCACTTGCAATTAATCTTAGCTCATCTATCTTATTTCTAACACTCCTGCTATTAGTATAGTAAACCTTAAGGGAGCTAGTCCCTTGCTGCCCTCTGCTGTCCCCCTTTGTTTGCTGACCTGTTCTATTGTCTTTATTTATAACTTCATGCTGAATGCCTTTTATACATTTACTGTTTCCAACCCTAGTGTTGCAACCTGCTTGTTTCCCACACACACCCATACCTCTATCTTCCATCAGTTTAAAATCATAGGCATTTCACCAATGGCCTTCTCAATCGAGTCTGCAAGTGCTACCACCCCTGCCCCAGAGAGATGAACCCCATCCCTTGCATACATATCATGTTTGCCATAAAAGTTGTTCCAGTTGTCAATGAATGGGATTGCAAGTTCCTTGCAGTATCTGTCTAGCCAGCAATTTACACCAATTGCCCTAGACAACCATTCATTTCCTACTCCCCTTCTAGGCAAGATGCTACATATGATTGGGATCCCTCCCTTAGACTTAATGAAATCTATAGCTGACCTGTACTTATCTAGCAGCTCTTCTCTCCTACCCTTCCCAATATCATTTCCACCAGCACTGAGACAGATAATGGGCTTGTTCCCATTACCTGACATGATATTATCCAGTCTGTTGACAATGTCCCCAACACCAGCTCCAGGGAAGCACACTCTATCTCTCATCTTCTTATTCCTATTACAAAAAGCACGATCAACATATCTTACCTGAGAGTCACCAACCACAAGAATGCGCTTACCTTCATTAGCAGGGGCAGTAGTACCCTTACCTTCACTGGCCACTGAAGTACATTCATCCTGGAGAACAGAGAAGCGATTTCCTACCTTCAGATCTGCACTCTTAACTTTCCTTACTCTGATGCGCCTCCCATTACTGTGAACAACTCGCCACTTGTAGCAGGTGCTGGCCTTCACCTCACTGCTGGTAGCCGTTGCTACCACCCCACCTACAGCCTCCTCACAGTGAGAGACAGACTGCACCTCACTGCTAGAAGCCTCATTCCCCACATCTCCAACCACCTCACACTCTCTCCCAGGCCCATTGAGGTGGACCTTCAGCCTCCTAATCTCCTCCTGGAGAAGCAAGACCTCCTCCTTCAACTCTCCAACCTCAGCTTTTAAACACTGTAGAAGCAAGCCATGCTTTGTAACCGTCCACGCTAATCCCCAAGCAGCTCAGGGTCTGTGACCTCACGTGACGACTGACCACTGAACACTGACGACTGACCACTGAACACTGACGACGCTCTCGCTTCACACGGTGAGGGCCTGGGTTCGATTCCCAGCCAGAGTAGAAACATTGGACGTGTTTCTTTCCACCTGTTGTCTATGTTCCCCATCAGTAAAATGGGTACCTGGGTGTTAGTCGACTGGTGTGGGTCGCATCCTGGGACACTGACCTAAGGGGGCCTGGTCACAGACCGGGCCGCGGGGGCGTTGACCCCCGGAACTCTCTCCAGGTAAACTCCAGGTAAACAGTTTTCCTGATGGACCCGCAATAAAATAAGAACTCATTTTCCCACTGTAATTAAATTGACGCTTACCATCACTTTTTGCTTTTATTTTGCACTGTGATGGGTAACTGTCTGTAAAAGTAAAGCTTAAGTTCCGAAAAGTACAAACTTTAGTTGTTCACAAAGACTGAAGCACAACTCTACCACATGAGTATCAATTGTACACTGACTGGTAAAAACGTGCGAGGCACTGCAGCCACTACTGGTGCCTGGCACCTCAAGATCAAACAAGTATCAAAAGTGCACATTTATAGAACGACTCTTGTACAAAAAACCCTCTTTGTGCATTGTCCCTGATAAGGGAATATCACTATGTGTAGTGAATATATAGCATCTCATAAACGCGGTGTGGGTGTTCACTGCAGTTTCTTCTTACTCACTGAATATCGTTTAACTGACAACAGATTAATGTGAAAGAAAATGACATTCGCTAAAAGATGTGCAATAAACAATAAAAATCACTAAAAATGATTTCTATGTTTTAGATTTATTCTCGGTAAAACTAATTTTTAGTTATAAGCTACTTGAATTTGTTATATTTTTTTTCTACAAATCGGTTATTGGTTAATACTTTTTGTATGAGTAGGCTTGTTCTTTTTATTATCACCGGGGTGCAATGCACCATTTCTGATCATGCAATGCACCACTTTTGGGGCATGCACCGTAGGTTGGCCATCGTTAATCTAGAAAAAAAAAAGGTCACCTTGCGTACACAACTTAAACATTTAGGTTACTCTGATAGTTAAATACAACTGGGAGGAATTATAGCCTAATAAAACCTTCGAACTACGAACATAAAACCAGAGAGAAACTCGGTTAACCCAGTACTTCCACAACACTAAAAAAGAAAATCTGGAGTGATATCGCTTGAAAAGTCCCAACGTAGCCAAATAAACTCTGAGACAACATGAAAAAAATAATATTAAGTGCAGAGGAGGACAGCGGTAAGCTTGCCGGACAGTGCTAGACAACTTCTTAATCCCACGTCTCCTCTCATTTTTATATTTGTCCAAACACGAGAAATTCATTCACATACACCTACACCACTGATTTAAGAAATACCATGCACTACAATACCTCTGACAAATGACAAACAGAACGAAATTTAAACATTGGAATCGGCAAACGTAAAATTGTGTGAAAAAAAGGCCAAGACAACTCAGCAATCGTCCAGCATGTAAGACAAAGACACCACAATATGAACTGGGAGGTCCATAAGCTGCTTAAAAAAAAACAAAAAAAAAAACAATCCGTTTTGATCAGTTCTAATGCTAACAACAAGACTCTGAAGAGGTCTCTAGACGGAAGTTAAAATATATAAATCATCTTTATTATATATATATATATATATATATATATATATATATATATATATATATATATATATATATATATATATATATATATATATATATATATATATATATATATATATATATATATATATATATATATATACATATATATATATATATATATCCTAGGTAGTAGGTTGGTAAACAGCAACCGCCCAGGGAGGTACTGCCGTCCTGCCAAGTGAGTGTAAAACGAAAGCCTGTAATTGTTTTACATGATGGTAGGATTGCTGGTGTCCTTTTTTCTGTTTCATAAACATGAAAGATTTCAGGTACGTCTTGCTACTTCTACTTACACTTTGGTCACACTACACATACATGTACAAGCATATATATACACATCCCTCTGGGTTTTCTTCTATTTTCTTTCTAGTTCTTGATCTTGTTTATTTCCTCTTACCTCCATGGGGAAGTGGAACAGAATTCTTCCTCCGTAAGCCATGAGTGTTGTAAGAGGCGACTAAAATGCTGGGAGCAAGGGGCTAGTAACCCCTTCTCCCGTATAAATTACTAAGTTTAAAAAGAGAAAGTTTCGTTTTTCTTTTTGGGCCACCCTGCCTTGGTGGGATACGGCCGGTTTGTTGAAAAAAAAAATTATATATAATATATATATATATATATATATATATATATATATATATATTTATATATATATTATATATATATGTATTATATATATATATATATATATATATATATATATATATATATATATATATATATATATATATATATATATATATATATATATATATATATATATATATATATATATATATATATATATATATATATATATATATATATATATATATATATATATATATATATATATATATGCGCAATTTTGGCTTAAATAGCAACGCTTTTCTTGCCGAATAAGCGAAAATTTGTTTATGCAATAGTTTCGCAAAAATCATTCTTAACCTAACGAAAAAATATATGTCGCTGTGTTTATTATTAAATTATTGTAAACTTATCTAAAATATATTTAGTTGGACTAGGCTAAATTAAATTACACTTGTTATAATAAGGTTAGGTAAGTTTTCTAAGGTTCTTTTGGTCTACCTGGGGTCTACCTGGAGGACATTTCGGGGATCAACGCCCAGGCGGCTCGGTTCACAACCAGGCCTCCCGGCGGATCAAGACCTGATCTACCAGGCTGTTACTGCTGGCCGCACGTAGTCCAACGTATGAACCCAGCTGATCTGGCACCGATTTTAAGTATCTGTCCAGCTCCCTCTTGAAGGCAGCCAGGGGTCTGTTGGCAATTCCCCTTATGCATGATGGGAGGACGCTGAACAGTCCTGGGTCCCGGACACTTTTGGTGTTTTCTCTTAGTGTACCAATGGCGCCCCTACTTTTCGTTGGGAGTATTTTGCACCGCCTGCCCAGTCTTTTACCTTTGTAGGGAGTGATTTCTGTGTGTAGACTCGGGACCATTCCTTCTAGGATTTTCCAAGTGTAGATTATGATTTATCTCTCTCTCGCCTGCGTTCCTGCGAGTACATATCAAGTGCTTCCAAGCGTTCCCAGTAGTTGAGGCGTTTGATGGAACTTATATGTGCAGTAAAGGTTCTCTGTACACTCTCTAGATCTGCAATTTCACCTGCTTTGAACGAAGTTGTTAATGTATAGCAGTATTCCAGCCTAGAGAGAACAAGTGATTTGAAAAGGATCATCATTAACTTTGCATCTCTTATTTTGAACGTTATCATTATTCATCCTATCATTTTCTTTGCAGTTGTGATTGTGGCACTGTTGTGATCCTTAAAAGTGAGATTCTCAGACATTACCACTCCCAGGTCCCTCACATTATTTGTTCTCTCTATTGTATGATAAGAGTTCGTAGTCTACTCAGTTCTAATTATTATCTCCTCCAGTTTTCCATAACGGAGAAGTTGGAATTTGTCTTCATTGAACATCATATTGTTTTCCGTTGCCCATTGGAAAACTTGATTTATATCTTCATGGAGATTTGCCATGTCCTCAATAGATGACAGTCCCCTGCAGATCCTAGTATCGTCTGCATTGGATGACACGGTGCTGTGGATTACATGTCTATGTCTGACATGAGGATGAGGAACAGGATGGGGGCGAGTACTGTGCCTTGTGGAACAGAGTTTTTCACTATAGCAGCTTCCGACTTAACTCTGTTGACCACTACTCTTTGTGTTCGATTGGTTAGAAAGTTGAAGATCCATCTCCCCACTTCGTCAGTTATTCCTTTACCACGTATTTTGTCCGCTTTTAAACCATGATCGCACTTGTCAAAGGTCTTTGCAAAGTCTGTGTACATTACATCCTCTTTCTGCTTTTCTTCCAGTGCATCAAAATCCATATCATAGTGATCCAGTAATTGCGAAAGGCGGGAGCGACCTGCTCTGAACTCATGTTGCCCTGGACTGTTTAGTTTTTGGGAATCCAAGACGTTTGCAATCGTGCTTCTTAGCACTCTTTGAAAGATTTTTTATGATGTGGGACGTTAGCACTATTGGTGTATAGTTCTTAGTTAATGCTTTGCTGCCACCTTTATGGAGTGGGGATACATCCGTTGTTTTAAGTGACTGTGGAATTTCGCTAATGTCTAACCTCTTTCTCCATAGTATGCTTAGGGCACGTGAGAGGGGTTTCTTGTAGTTCTTAATAAACACAGAATTCCACTAGTCTGGGCCTGGGGCTGAGTGCATGGGCATGTTGTCAATGGCTTTCTCAAAGTCTATCGGAGTAAAGGTAATGTCGGAAATCTGGCATACATTGACAGAGTTCTGAGGCTCATTCATGGAAAAATAATTTGGATTGTCGATCGTTAGACTAATTAGTGGCTCGCTAAACACAGAGTCGTATTGAGATGTCAGTATCTCACTCATTTCTTTGTTGTCAGCTGTGTAAATCCCATCTTGTCTGAGCAAGGGCCCGATACCACATATGGTGTTTGTCTTGTTTTTGGCATATAAAAAGAAATATTTCGAATTTCTTTCAATTTCACTATTCGCTTTTAGCTCCTTCTGTCTCTCCTGGGTCCTGTATGAGTCCTTTAACTTAAGTTCGATACTTTCCACTTCCCTGTTAAGCGCTTCCTTCTGTGTAGCAGATAATCTAGCATTCTTGAGGAACTCAGTGATTCTTCGTTGTCTGCTGTAGATGGAACGTTTTTCTCTCTACAGTTTACTTCTTCTCTTCTTCTTTCTTAGGGGAATTTGCCTTGAACCTACTTCATCTGCCAGGAAGTTGATCCTTTCAAGACACAGGTTTGGATCCATGTTATTTAAGATATCTTCCCAACATGTTTCATTTAAGACATGGTTCACCTGGTCCCAGTTGGTGTTCTTGTTGTTGAAGTTGTATTTGGTGAAGACACATTCACAGCTACGTGCATTTTGCTAATCAGGACCCTTGTGCATGTAAGTCTGAACTTCGATTAGATTGTGATCGGAATTAGTTGCTTTTGATGTTGTTACGTATCTTACCAGGTCCTCATTATTTGTGAAGATAACGTCAAGGGTGTTTTCCAGTCTTGTTGGCTCCACTGTCTGCTGACTTAGGGTGTGTCTATTAATTTTTACATTAACATAAATGAAAAAAAATAAATCTTTAAACGTATCAGAGAAACATTTAGAAAGGAGTTAATTTTAAATGATATCTTGCTAACTGACCAGCTTTATTTATTCGGCACAACATATATATGTATGTATGTATATATATATATATATATATATATATATATATATATATATATATATATATATATATATATATATATATATATATATATATATGTATATATATATATATATATATATATATATATATATATATATATATATATATATATATATGTATATATATATATATATATATATATATATATATATATATATATATATATATATATATATATACATATATTTATATATATATATATATATATATATATATATATATATATATATATATATATATATATATATATATATATATATATATATATATATATATATATATATATATATATATATATATATATATATATATATATATATATATATATATATATATATATATATATATATATATATATATATATATATATATATGCAATAAGATCACAGTAAACAGGTGATTTCAAAATATGCAAAACAACCACTCTGAAAGAATAGAGAAATTCCAAGCGCTTTCGTGACTACTCACATTAATGTGAGTAGTCACGAAAGCGCTTGGAATTTCTCTATTCTTTCAGAGTGGTTGTTTTGTATATATATATATATATATATATTTTTATTATTATTATTATTATCACACCAGCCGATTCCCACCAAGGCAGGGTGGCCCGAAAAAGAAAAACTTTCACCATCATTCACTCCATCACTGTCTTGCCAGAAGGGTGCTTTACACTACAGTTTTTAAACTGCAACATTAACACCCCTCCTTCAGAGTGCAGGCACTGTACTTCCCATCTCCAGGACTCAAGTCCGGCCTGCCGGTTTCCCTGAATCCCTTCATAAATGTTACTTTGCTCACACTCCAACAGCACGTCAAGTATTAAAAACCATTTGTCTCCATTCACTCCTATCAAACACGCTCACGCATGCCTGCTGGAAGTCCAAGCCCCTCGCACACAAAACCTCCTTTACCCCCTCCCTCCAACCCTTCCTAGGCCGACCCCTACCCCGCCTTCCTTCCACTACAGACTGATACACTCTTGAAGTCATTCTATTTCGCTCCATTCTCTCTACATGTCCGAACCACCTCAACAACCCTTCCTCAGCCCTCTGGACAACAGTTTTGGTAATCCCGCACCTCCTCCTAACTTCCAAACTACGAATTCTCTGCATTATATTCACACCACACATTGCCCTCAGACATGACATCTCCACTGCCTCCAGCCTTCTCCTCGCTGCAACATTCATCACCCACGCTTCACACCCATATAAGAGCGTTGGTAAAACTATACTCTCATACATTCCCCTCTTTGCCTCCAAGGACAAAGTTCTCTGTCTCCACAGACTCCTAAGTGCACCACTCACTCTTTTTCCCTCATCAATTCTATGATTCACCTCATCTTTCATAGACCCATCCGCTGACACGTCCACTCCCAAATATCTGAATACGTTCACCTCCTCCATACTCTCTCCCTCCAATCTGATATTCAATCTTTCATCACCTAATCTTTTTGTTATCCTCATAACCTTACTCTTTCCTGTATTCACCTTTAATTTTCTTCTTTTGCACACCCTACCAAATTCATCCACCAATCTCTGCAACTTCTCTTCAGAATCTCCCAAGAGCACAGTGTCATCAGCAAAGAGCAGCTGTGACAACT
The DNA here is from genome assembly GCF_038502225.1 of Cherax quadricarinatus. Lineage (NCBI taxonomy): Eukaryota > Metazoa > Arthropoda > Malacostraca > Decapoda > Parastacidae > Cherax > Cherax quadricarinatus. The sequence goes on along the minus strand of NC_091311.1, from coordinate 27,963,114 downwards.
CCCACTTTGTGTGTGATTCTTTATCTTTTAACTCCACGCCTCTTGCCAAGACCCTCGCATTTACTTCTCTTACAACCCCATCTATAAATATATTAAACAACCACGGTGACATCACACATCCTTGTCTAAGGCCTACTTTTACTGGGAAAAAATTTCCCTCTTTCCTACATACTCTAACTTGAGCCTCACTATCCTCGTAAAAACTCTTCACTGCTTTCAGTAACCTACCTCCTACACCATACACTTGCAACATCTGCCACATTGCCCCCCTATCCACCCTGTCATACGCCTTTTCCAAATCCATAAATGCCACAAAGACCTCTTTAGCCTTATCTAAATACTGTTCACTTATATGTTTCACTGTAAACACCTGGTCCACACACCCCCTACCTTTCCTAAAGCCTCCTTGTTCATCTGCTATCCTATTCTCCGTCTTACTCTTAATTCTTTCAATTATAACTCTACCATACACTTTACCAGGTACACTCAACAGACTTATCCCCCTATAATTTTTGCACTCTCTTTTATCCCCTTTGCCTTTATACAAAGGAACTATGCATGCTCTCTGCGAATCCCTAGGTACCTTACCCTCTTCCATACATTTATTAAATAATTGCACCAACCACTCCAAAACTATATCCCCACCTGCTTTTAACATTTCTATCTTTATCCCATCAATCCCGGCTGCCTTACCCCCTTTCATTTTACCTACTGCCTCACGAACTTCCCCCACACTCACAACTGGCTCTTCCTCACTCCTACAAGATGTTATTCCTCCTTGCCCTATACACGAAATCACAGCTTCCCTATCTTCATCAACATTTAACAATTCCTCAAAATATTCCTTCCATCTTCCCAATACCTCTAACTCTCCATTTAATAACTCTCCTCTCCTATTTTTAACTGACAAATCCATTTGTTCTCTAGGCTTTCTTAACTTGTTAATCTCACTCCAAAACTTTTTCTTATTTTCAACAAAATTTGTTGATAAGTTGATAGGTTGGTAGACAGCAACCACCCAGGGAAGTACTACCGTCCTGCCAGATGACTGTGAAACAAAAACCTGTAACTGTTTTGCATGATGGTAGGATTGCTGGTTTCTTTTTCTGCCTCATAAACACGCTAAGATAACAGGGATATCTTGCTACTCCTACTTACACTTTGGTCACACTTCACAGACACGCACATGCATATATATATATATACATACATCTAGGTTTTTCTCCTTTTTCTAAATAGCTCTTGTTCTTTTTTATTTCTTCTATTGTCCATGGGGAAGTGGAAAAGAATCTTTCCTCCGTAAGCCATGCGTGTCGTATGAGGCGACTAAAATGCCGGGAGCAATGGGCTAGTAACCCCTTCTCCTGTATACAATTACTAAAAAAGAGAAGAAGAAAAACTTTATATATATATATATATATATATATATATATATATATATATATATATATATATATTATATATATATATTATATATATATATATATATATATGAGGATAACAAAAATATTAGATGACGAAAGACTGGATATCAGATTGGAGGGAGAGAGAATGGAGGAGGTGAATGTATTCAGTTATTTGGGAGTGGACGTATCAGCAGATGGGTATATGAAAATGAGGTGAATCATAGAATTGATGAGGGGAAAAGGGTGAGTGGTGCACTTAGGAGTCTGTAGAAACAAAAACTTTTCCTTGGAAGCACAGAGGGGAATGTATGAGAGAATAGTTTTACCAATGCTCTTATATGGGTGTGAAGCATGGGTGATGAATGTGGTAGCGAGGAGAAGGCTGGAGGCAGTGGAGATGTCATGTCTGAGGGTAATGTGTGGTGTGAATATAATGCAGATAATTCGTAGTTTGGAAGTTAGGAGGAGGTGAGAGATTGCTGAGGAAGGGTTGTTGAGATGGTTCGAACATGTAGAGAGAATGGAACGAAACAGAATGACTTCGAGAGTATATAAATCTGTAGTGCAGAGAAGGCGGGGTTTTGGTCGGCCTAGGAAAGGTTGGAGGGAGGGGCTAAAGGAGGTTTTGTATGCGAGGGGTTTAGACTTCCAGCAAGCATGCGTAAGCGTATTTGATAGGAGTGAATGGAGACAAATGGTTTTTAATACTTGACGTGCTTTAGGAGTGTAGGCAAAGTAACATTTATGAAGGGATTCAGGGAAACCGGCAGGCCGGACTTGAGTCCTGGAGATGGGAAGTACAGTGCCTGCACTCTGAAGGAGGGGTGTTAATGTTGCAGTTTAAAAACTGTAGTGTAAAGCACCCTTCTGGCAAGACTGATGGAGTGAATGATGGTGAAAGTTTTCCTTTTTTCGGACGATGTGTTAATAAAATTATATATATATATATATATATATATATATATATATATATATATATATATATATATATATATATATATATATATATATATATATATATATATATATATATATATATATATAATCACATTTTCACGTAACTGACATATTATAATATCAGCAAAACAATGACCACAAACATATTTAATTATACACACAAACATTTTCCAAAACTATTCATGGAAATTTATATTTTAATTATTACTCGCGTGTTTTAAAAAATCGTTATCGTACCGACATGAATTTCATTATAGAGTGTCAAACCAGCGCAGCGTCAGGCTTGAATCTGTCGTTATATTTTATCATGACGCTCCATTTTCTGTGGTAATCGAATGAAAATTTACCTTCCAGATTTTTTCCCTCTCATATCTGTGAGTCGTAACTTGGCGGGATGCTGCTTAAACAGTACCAGCTACAGAAATTGTACCAGCTGCAGTAACTCTACCACTTGCAATAACTGTACCACCTGCAGTAACTGTACCAGCTGCAGTAACTCTACCACTTGCAATAACTGTACCACCTGCAGTAACTGTACCAGCTGCAGTAACTCTACCACTTGCAATAACTGTACCACCTGCAGTAACTGTACCACCTGCAGTAACAGTACATCATGCAATAACTGTACGAGCTACAATAACTGTACCAGCTGAAGTAACTGTACCAGCTGGAGTAACTGACCAGCTACAATAACTGTACCAGCTGAAGTAACTGTACCAGCTGCAGTAACTGTATCACCTGCAATAACTGTACCACCTGCTATAACTGTACCAGCTGAAGTAACTATACGACCTGCAATAACTGTAACAGCTGCAGTAACTCTACCACCTGCAATAAGTGTACCAGTTGCAATAACCAGCTGCAATAACTGTACCGCTTGCAATAACTACGATCCGCAATAACTGTACAAGTTGCAGTAACTGCACTACCTACAGCAACTGTACTACCTGCAATAACTGTACCAGTTGAAGTAAATATAACACATGCAACAACCAGCTGCAATAACTGTAGCAGCTGCAGTAACTATACCACCTACAGTAACTGTAATACCTGCAGTAACTGTACCAGCTGCAGTAACTGTACCAGCTGCAGTAACTGTACCAGCTACAGAAACTGTAATTCCTGCAATAGCTGTACCAGCTGAATTAACTGCACCACTTGCAGTAACTGTACCAGCTGCAATAACTGTACCAGTTGCAGTATTGTACCACCTGCAGTAACTATACGACCTGCAATAACTGTAACAGTTGCAGTAACTGTACCACCTGCAGTAACTGTACCACCTGCAGTAACTGTACCACCTGCAGTAACTGTACCACCTGCAGTAACTGTATCACCTGCAGTAACTGTACCACCTGCAGTAACTGTACCACCTGCAGTAACTGATCCACTTGCAATAACTGTACCACCTGCAGTAACTGTACCACCTGCAGTAACTGTACCACTGTACCACCTGCAGTAACTGTACCACCTGCAGTAACTGATCCACTTGCAATAACTGTACCACCTGCAGTAACTGTACCAGCTACAGAAACTGTAATTCCTGCAATAGCTGTACCAGCTGAATTAACTGCACCACTTGCAGTAACTGTACCAGCTGCAATAACTGTACCAGTTGCAGTATTGTACCACCTGCAGTAACTATACGACCTGCAATAACTGTACCAGTTGCAGTAACTGTACCACCTGCAGTAACTGTACCACCTGCAGTAACTGTATCACCTGTAGTAACTGTACCACCTGCAGTAACTGTACCACCTGCAGTAACTGATCCACTTGCAATAACTGTACCATCTGCAGTAACTGTACCACCTGCAGTAACTGTACCACCTGTAGTAACTGTACCACCTGCAGTAACTGTACCACCTGCAGTAACTGATCCACTTGCAATAACTGTACCACCTGCAGTAACTGTACCAGCTACAGAAACTGTAATTCCTGCAATAGCTGTACCAGCTGAATTAGCTGCACCACTTGCAGTAACTGTACCAGCTGCAATAACTGTACCAGTTGCAGTATTGTACCACCTTCAGTAACTATACGACCTGCAATAACTGTAACAGTTGCAGTAACTGTACCACCTGCAGTAACTGATCCACTTGCAATAACTGTACCAACTGCAATAACTGTACTACGCGAGAGTCATTGATTACGCAATAGTCATTGACTTTCTGAGCTCTATAGTCACTGTACGACTCTGAGCTCTATAGCCACTGTGCGACTCTCTGAGCTCTATAGTCACTGTGCGACTCTCTGAGCTCTATAGTCAATAAACGACTGTCTTTGAACTCTAAAGTCGCTGCATGACTCTCTCTATACTCTATAATAAACCACGAACGCCTTTAATTCTAGCTCTTCTTGGAGAGTATATCGGATGTTTTTGAGATGATGGTGATGTGAGGGGAGAAACCGCTGATGGTGGCCAGTAAATAGTGAAGTATGGTAGTTGATGGTGATGGTGTGTGTGTGTGTGTGTGTGTGTGTGTGTGTGTGTTGAACCCTAGCTCTTGACCCAAACCTCTTAACTGGTGCTGTTGCTGAACACACAAACAATGTTCTGTTGCACTACTCTGAATGATAGTTACAGAGTGGGAACACCAGCAGTGTGCTGCTAGCTATGTGTCCCTGTCATAGCCCATCACACAGCATGTATTACATGCATAATGTTGAAATGTGTCAGCCAGCCTGAGTTGAGAGACGTCAGTAGTGTCAACCTGAGCTAGGAAATTTCATTAGTGTCAGCCTGAGCTGGGAGACTTCAATAGTGTTAGCCTGACACAATATGGGAGGTATATGTGTCACCTGACACAACATGGGGGTATATGTGTCACCTGACACAACATGGGAGGTATGTGTCACCACCTGACACAACATGGGAGGTATGTGTCACCACCTGACACAACATGGGAGGTATGTGTCACCTGAGACTCATGGGACACACGCTCCCATCTCCGGTAATCTTACTACGCAAACATCATTTGAATTTAGTAATTATAATGTCTGAATTCTGGTGGAGGAGGAGAAGGAGGTGCAGGAAGAAGAGAAAGAAGAAGAGGAGGATGAGAAGGAATGAGAAGAATATTGGGTAACAGAGGAGGAAGTAAGAAAGGGAACTAAGAAGGTAGGAACAAGAAATAAGGAGTAAGAAAGAAGGAGACAGGGAATGCAGAATAAGAAGTAAGAAACAAGCAAAGGGGAGTAAGAAGGAAGGAACAAGGAAAGAGGAGTGAGAAGAAAGGAGTGAGGAAAGAGGAATAAGGAGGAAGCCGTTAGAGTTACAACTGGATCAAAGGGAGAGAGAGAAGCAGAGAGGGAGGGAGGGAGGGAGGGAGGGAGGGAGGGAGGGAGGGAGGGAAGGATGGAGGGAGAGAGGGAGAAAGGGAGGGAGGGAGGGAGGAGATTACAGTCAAGGATGTCACTGTGTTGTGACGCTTTCTGGTACAGGGAGAGAAGGAAGGAGGGAGGAAACTGCAAAGAGGGAAGAAGGGAGAGGAGAGAGGGATAAGGCAGAAGAAAACATTCTTGACAGGTGTCTACCATACATATGTTTACCAGACAGGTGTCTAGCAGACATATGTTTACCAGACAGGTGTCTACCAGACAGGTGTTTACCAGACAGGTGTCTACCAGACAGGTGTCTACCAGACAGGTGTCTACCAGATAAGTGTCTACCAGTCAGGTGTCTACCAGATAGGTGTCTACCAGACAGGTGTCTACCAGACAGGTATCTACCAGACAGGTATCTACCAGACAGGTATCTACCAGACAGGTGTCTACCAGACAGGTGTCTACCAGACAGGTGTCTACCAAGCAGGTATCTACCAGACAGGTATCTACCAGACAGGTGTCTACCAGACAGGTATCTACCAGACAGGCGTCTACCAGACAGGTAACTACTAGACAGGTATCTACCAGACAGGTATCTACCAGACAGGTATCTACCAGACAGGTGTCTACCAGACAGGTATCTACCAGACAGGTATCTACCAGACAGGTATCTACCAGACAGGTATCTACCAGACAGGTATCTACCAGACAGGTATCTACCAGACAGGTTTCTACCAGACAGGTATCTACCAGACAGGTGTCTACCAGACAGGTATCTACCAGACAGGTATCTACCAGACAGGTATCTACCAGACAGGTATCTACCAGACAGGTATCTACCAGACAGGTATCTACCAGACAGGTGTCTACCAGACAGGTGTCTACCAGACAGGTATCTACCAGACAGGTATCTACCAGACAGGTGTCTACCAGACAGGTATCTACCAGACAGGTATCTACCAGACAGGTGTCTACCAGACAGGTATCTACCAGACAGGTGTCTACCAGACAGGCGTCTACCAGACAGGTATCAACCAGACAGGTATCTACCAGACAGGTGTCTACCAGACAGGTGTCTACCAGACAGGTGTCTACCAGACACCTGTCTGGTAGACACCTGTATTACAATGGACATAATATTTATTTCCACTAAATTTTTTAACAAAAACAGAAATATATATAAAATATACAAGTCTGACACACAAATCTCAAAGGAATATTGACAACGGTTTTTTCTATTAAGTAGTCGAGAATAAATTAGTATCGTGTTGTTGTTGCTGCGGTTGTTGTTTGTTATTGTTGT
>NC_091311.1:27926121-27951121 GCF_038502225.1 Cherax quadricarinatus | reverse complement strand
CTGTGAGCTTGGTTTCTGTGAAAGCTATGATGTCCGGTGATGCCTCTTTGACTCTGTGTGTGTGTACTCACCTAATTGTACTCACCTAGTTGAGGTTGCGGGGGTCGAGTCCGAGCTCCTGGCCCCGCCTCTTCACTGATCGCTACTAGGTCACTCTCCCTGAGCCGTGAGCTTTATCATACCTCTGCTTAAAGCTATGTATGGATCCTGCCTCCACTACATCGCTTCCCAAACTATTCCACTTACTGACTACTCTGTGGCTGAAGAAATAATTCCTAACATCCCTGTGATTCATCTGTGTCTTCAGCTTCCAACTGTGTCCCCTTGTTACTGTGTCCAATCTCTGGAACATCCTGTCTTTGTCCACCTTGTCAATTCCTCTCAGTATTTTGTATGTCGTTATCATGTTCCCCCTATCTCTCCTGTCCTCCAGTGTCGTCAGGTTGATTTCCCTTAACCTCTCCTCGTAGGACATTCCTCTTAGCTCTGGGACTAGTCTTGTTGCAAACCTTTGCACTTTCTCTAGTTTCTTCACGTGCTTGGCTAGGTGTGGGTTCCAAACTGGTGCCGCATACTCCAATATGGGCCTAACGTACACGGTGTACAGGGTCCTGAATGATTCCTTATTAAGATGTCGGAATGCTGTTCTGAGGTTTGCTAGGCGCCCATATGCTGCAGCAGTTATTTGGTTGATGTGCGCTTCAGGAGATGTGCCTGGTGTTATACTCACCCCAAGATCTTTTTCCTTGAGTGAGGTTTGTAGTCTCTGGCCCCCTAGACTGTACTCCGTCTGCGGTCTTCTTTGCCCTTCCCCAATCTTCATGACTTTGCACTTGGTGGGATTGAACTCCAGGAGCCAATTGCTGGACCAGGTCTGCAGCCTGTCCAGATCCCTTTGTAGTTCTGCCTGGTCTTCGATCGAGTGAATTCTTCTCATCAACTTCACGTCATCTGCAAACAGGGACACCTCAGAGTCTATTCCTTCCGTCATGTCGTTCACAAATACCAGAAACAGCACTGGTCCTAGGACTGACCCCTGTGGGACCCCGCTGGTCACAGGTGCCCACTCTGACACCTCGCCACGTACCATGACTCGCTGCTGTCTTCCTGACAAATATTCCCTGATCCATTGTAGTGCCTTCCCTGTTATCCCTGCTTGGTCCTCCAGTTTTTGCACCAATCTCTTGTGTGGAACTGTGTCAAACGCCTTCTTGCAGTCCAAGAAAATGCAATCCACCCACCCCTCTCTCTCTTGTCTTACTGCTGTCACCATGTCATAGAACTCCAGAAGGTTTGTGACACAGGATTTCCCGTCCCTGAAACCATGTTGGCTGCTGTTGATGAGATCGTTCCTTTCTAGGTGTTCCACCACTCTTCTGATAATCTTCTCCATGATTTTGCATACTATACATGTCAGTGACACTGGTCTGTAGTTTAATGCTTCATGTCTGTCTCCTTTTTAAAGATTGGGACTACATTTGCTGTCTTCCATGCCTCAGGCAATCTCCCTGTTTCGATAGATGTATTGAATATTGTTGTTAGGGGTACACATAGCGCCTCTGCTCCCTCTCTCAATACCCATGGGGAGATGTTATCTGGCCCCATTGCCTTTGAGGTATCTAGCTCACTCAGAAGCCTCTTCACTTGTTCCTCGGTTGTGTGCACTCTGTCCAGCACTTGGTGGTGTGCCCCACCTCTCCGTCTTTCTGGAGTCCCTTCTGTCTCCCCTGTGAACACTTCTTTGAATCTCTTGTTGAGTTCTTCACATACTTCACGGTCATTTCTTGTTGTCTCTCCTCCTTCCTTCCTTAGCCTGATTACCTGGTCCTTGACTGTTGTTTTCCTCCTGATGTGGCTGTACAACAGTTTCGGGTCAGATTTGGCTTTCGCTGCTATGTCATTTTCATATTGTCTTTGGGCCTCCCTTCTTATCTGTGCATATTCGTTTCTGGCTCTACGACTGTTCTCCTTATTCTCCTGAGTCCTTTGCCTTCTATATTTCTTCCATTCCCTAGCACACTTGGTTTTTTGCCTCCCTGCACCTTTGGGTAAACCATGGGCTCATCCTAGCTTTTTCATTATTCCTGTTACCCTTGGGTACAAACCTCTCCTCAGCCTCCTTGCATTTTGTTGCTACATATTCCATCATCTCATTAACTGGCTTCCCTGCCAGTTCTCTGTCCCACTGAACCCCGTTCAGGTAGTTCCTCATTCCTGTGTAATTCCCTTTCTTGTAGTTTGGCTTCATTCGTCCTGGCCTTCCTGCTTCTCCCTCCACTTGTAGCTCTACTGTGTATTCGAAGCTTAAAACCACATGGTCACTGGCCCCAAGGGGTCTTTCATATGTGATGTCCTCGATATCTGCACTACTCAAGGTGAATACTAAGTCCAGCCTTGCTGGTTCATCCTCTCCTCTCTCTCTTGTAGTGTCCCTTACATGTTGGCACATGAAGTTTTCCGGTACCACCTCCATCATCTTAGCCCTCCATGTATCTTGGCCCCCATGTGGGTCCAAGTTCTCCCAATCGATCTCCTTGTGGTTAAAGTCACCCATGATCAGGAGCTTTGCCCTGCATGTATGAGCTCTTCTGGCCACTCTAGCCAGTGTGTCAACCATCGCTCTATTGCTCTCGTCGTACTCTTGCCTTGGCCTCCTGCTGTTCTGCGGTGGGTTATACATCACTGCTATTACCACCTTGGAACCTCGGGACGTGTGTGTGTGTGTGTGTGTGTGTGTGTGTGTGTGTGTGTGTGTGTGTGTGTGTGTGTGTGTGTGTGTGTGTGTGTGTGTGTGTGTGTGTGTGTGTGTGTGTGTGTGTGTGTGTGTGTGTGTGTATGTGTGTTTTTCTGTACGTTCCTGCGTGCGTGTAAAATGCATTCAAATGTGTACGTTTGTGTGTGTATCCATTAGTCAACATACATTTCTAGCCCCACCCTTACCACTTACCACCCATCCTTCCCACTTAAGGGATGGATGGACATCCATCACAGGATGGATGGACATACATAGCAACAAGCACCCGTCTTCACAAGCCATAATCTCTCCCTAAATGCATAAACAAACAAACACGAGTGCTTGCATTGCTGACGTCTCATGGACCCTGCATCGCCTGAGACCACGCACTTGTCCCCCTTAAAGCCCTTCTACTTAAGGGTCATTTTCACACTCGCCTGACCCCCAAATTTGCTGCTTTGTAGCGGGCTGTAATGTCAATTGAAACTCGCTGAGTGTCATGTTCCCTTAGCGACTGTTGAGGGATATTAAGCGGGGTCTATAAGGGGCCTCTTCCCTTACCTCTTTGCCACTCTCTCCCTCCCTTTTCCCCTCCCTCGCCCCACTTCCCCTCACTGATACGGAATAGCATGAAATCCTTCCCCTCATTTTGCAAGCCTTAGTGGGTGAAGCAGATTTAACGACTTGGGTGTGCACGCCTACTCAAACTCCCACACACACGCCCACACACGCCCACACACACGCCCACACCGCTTTCACCACCCACTTCAATTGTTTGTTCAGTTTTGTGTAATTTCTCTTTCACTTGTCGGCAAGGGTATATACACAGAGAATTATGTATCTTCCAGGGTATATGCAGTGATATTTATGTATCTTCCAGGGTATATACATTGATAATTATGTATCTTCTAGGGTATATACACTGATAATTATGTATCTTCCAGGATATATACACTGATAATTATGTATTTTCCAGGGTATATACACTGATAATTATGTATCTTCCAGGGTATATGCTCCGATAATTATGTATCTTCCAGGGTATATACACTGATGTAGATGAATGGTTCAGAGAACCGACATGTTGTTGAATTATACACATGTGCAACTCTTGGGTATCTTTATTGATACCCAAGAGTTGCACATGTGTCTAATTCAACATATACACTGATAATTATGTATCTTCCAGGGTATATACACTGATAATTATGTATCTTCCAGGGTATATACACTGATAATTATGTATCTTCAAGGCTTTATGCACCTAGATGTGTGTCTCTATGTATTTCTTAGGGTATGTACATCGAGAGGTATGTATCTCCCAGGGTATATTCACCCACAGTTGGTTTTAATCCCTCCTTGAGGTATTGAAGTATTCTTGACTGGTGGTGAGCAGGTGACTCCCGGTCTGAATAACCCTCGTGTAGTCGATAAGACTTTAAACCAGCCGTCGTGTAGTCGATAGGCTTTCAACCTAACTCACCAACCAGTCGTGTGGCATCGTTCCGTAACTCTGTATTATTCAAGGTAATATTCAAGGCAATATTCAAGGTAATAAGGTAATGCAGTCTGCTAATCTCCCTCAGTGGTTCATCAGCAGTATTAATGAAGCGCTGGTTGTTTATATAATATACCTTCTGTTTAGCATTCTGCGGTCGCTGTTAATTCTTCTGTTATTCCGCAAAGACCAACGGTAATTATACCTCCATTATTCACGCGATTCTTCTTCCCCACTCCCCCTTGATCTTCTCCTGTTTCGTGAGCTGCGTGTTAATGCCTGTTTGTGGTGTGTGTCCTTTTGTCTCCGTTGCTGGCTCTGGCGCTTCCGTTGTTCCTGTGGCGTGATGTGTTCGTATTTCCTGTTGCAGAGTGTCGTCTGTTGCTCCTGTTGACTGGCAGAGACGTGGTGTGGTTCTGTTGTCTGGCTCCGTGTGGCTAGTGGCTTTCCTATTGATCCTAATGTCTCTGTCGCTGTGTGCGTCATCTGTTGCGTTCCTACACACGGTGTGCGTCATTTGTCTCCTCTCTACACACGGTGTGCGTCATCTGTCTCCTCTCCACACACTATCACCGTCCATCCTCATCTCCCAGCGTCTCCCACGCACTCGCTATAGATCGATACTTGGCCTCCTCCTATCTCTCACCACTACAATGCTTTCCCCACTTCAAGTAGATGTTCCCTCAGGTAGACTACCACTTCAAGTAGATGTTCCCTCAGGTAAACTACCACTTCAAGTAGATGTTCTCTCAGGTAAACTACCACTTCAAGTAGATGTCTCCTCTGCTAGACTACCACTTTAAGTGGATGTCTCCTTTGCTAGACTACCACTTTAAGTGGATGTCTCCTCTGCTAGACTACCACTTTAAGTGGATGTCTCCTCTGCTAGACTACCACTTTAAGTGGATGTCTCCTCTGCTAGACTACCACTTTAAGTGGATGTCTCCTCTGCTAGACTACCACTTTAAGTGGATGTCTCCTCTGCTAGACTACCACTTTAAGTGGATGTCTCCTCTGCTAGACTACCACTTTAAGTGGATGTCTCCTCTGCTAGACTACCACTTTAAGTGGATGTCTCCTCTGCTAGACTACCACTTTAAGTGGATGTCTCCTCTGCTAGACTACCACTTTAAGTGGATGTCTTCTCTGCTAGACTACCACTTTAAGTGGATGTCTTCTCTGCTAGACTACCACTTTAAGTGGATGTCTTCTCTGCTAGACTACCACTTTAAGTGGATGTCTCCTCTGCTAGACTACCACTTTAAGTGGATGTCTTCTCTGCTAGACTACCACTTTAAGTGGATGTCTTCTCTGCTAGACTACCACTTTAAGTGGATGTCTTTTCTGCTAGACTACCACTTTAAGTGGATGTCTTCTCTGCTAGACTACCACTTTAAGTGGATGTCTCCTCTGCTAGACTACCACTTTAAGTGGATGTCTTCTCTGCTAGACTACCACTTTAAGTGGATGTCTTCTCTGCTAGACTACCACTTTAAGTGGATGTCTTCTCTGCTAGACTACCACTTTAAGTGGATGTCTCCTCTGCTAGACTACCACTTTAAGTGGATGTCTTCTCTGCTAGACTACCACTTTAAGTGGATGTCTCCTCTGCTAGACTACCACTTTAAGTGGATGTCTCCTCTGCTAGACTACGACTTTAAGTGGATGTCTTCTCTGCTAGACTACCACTTTAAGTGGATGTCTCCTCTGCTAGACTACCACTTTAAGTGGATGTCTCCTCTGCTAGACTACCACTTTAAGTGGATGTCTCCTCTGCTAGACTACCACTTTAAGTGGATGTCTCCTCTGTTAGACTACTAGAGCAGAGGAGACAACTACTCTGGTAGAGAAGATGGTAGAGTATTTTATCTACCAAAACCTGCGTTTTTCCTAAGCATTTCCTTTCTTTCTATTCCAGAAAATAAAGGTGAAGAAGGAACATGAATTTTGAGCTTTTTTTTTTTTTACCTTAGCCTTTCCTAATCTTCATTATCGTGTCTTTATTGCTCACTTTCTCTCATTTTAAAATATTTTTTTATTATAAGATGTTCTGTAATTTTTTCCTTCTGTCTGCTACTGGTGTTTTTAATCCTCTAAAAAAATCTTACGTGATCTGCTTTCCAAAGTTCGTTTCCTTCCTTAATTCTATTTCAAAATGTCTTTTTCTTCCTTCTATTATACTATTTCTCATACATAATTCTTGCCATGTTCGAAACTGTTACCTCGAGCTCCCATTCTCCCCATCCCACAACTCCTTACGTTTATCAAAGCTGAGGGACTGAACAACTATCAAGGCTGATGGACTGACCTGATATTAAGGCTAAGGGGCTGAACAGCCATGAAGGCTGAGGGACTGATCAACTGTCAAGTCTGTGGGACTGAGCAACTATTAAACCTGAGAGACTGAACAACAATCAACGATGAGGGACTGATCAACTCTAACTACCTCTTCACGTCTTGTACCCTATGGAGTATTTTTTTCTGTATATTTAATTGATTAATCCCCCTGGTGGGCAAATCGTCTCCGCAATAAAGACACCAGATGTTGCACATGTGTCGTATTCATCTCTCTCATATCATTGAACGGTTTCCTCGTTACCCACCCTTTTTTTTTGCCCTCATTTTGCTGCTGTGTTCCTTCCAGCTTCAATGTTTTAAGAGAGGGAGTCGAATGGATGAGAAGGATCATTTGAATGGATGGTCAAGAGCCCGTGTTTCCTCCTTGATAGTATGGCATCGGGGGTCAGATATAGTGACTGGTGTATGGTCTGCAGTATAATCCTCTCAGAAATGGTGGCTGGTGATTGGTCTGCAGCATAATCCTCTCAGAAATGGTAGGTGGTGTATGGTCTACACTATGGTCCTCACAGAAATGGAGATACATATGTAATCAACCTCAAAACGAAAACAAATGAACATCTTCCTTAATAGATTCTGAAGAGGACAATTTCTTCCCGATCTCCCACACCTGATTCTCTGAGTGTTCTACATGCCAATCAACTGATTCTCTATCGTCACTCAGGGGCGGGTAACCAACTCAGGGAGGTTATCAGTGCGCGACGACTACCACCGCCACATTACTAAATACTTCCCGTTATTTAAGAAATGACAACAACAGATGGACCCACCCGAAGGCTCAAAAGAGTGGTTTCTCACATGCGTTCGGGAAGACGAAAATCCTGAGATTTTCCTTCGAAGTATGAGCCGTGTGTACAGGGAGCTAAGTGGTCAGGACGAGTTCTCAAAAAAGTATTTTGATAATTTTGAAGGACACTGAAAGAGACTTTTATTTAGCGGGATAAATTCTGTCAAGGTTTTGAATTTTAGGAATGAAGATCCGATATGTAGAACAAGGTTAAATTGTGATAACGTTTCGCTCATGAGAGAGCTGTCAGTGTATAGTTAGGCAGCTGTCAATATTCAGTGTGGTAGCTTTCAGTGTATAGTGTGGTAACTATCAGTATATAATATGGCAGCTGTCAGTGCATAGTTAGGCAGCTGTCAATGTATAGTATGGAAGAAGCAAGTGTACAGTGTGGCAGCTGTCAGTATATAGTGTGACAGCTGGCAGTGTATAGTGTGATAGCTGGCGGTGTATGGTGTGACAGCTGGCAGTGTACGTGATTCACGAAATCGTAATGATACGATTGCAAACAAACCATACCACGGGCGGGGCTAGAACCGTACAGCGTAACACCAGTCAGTGTAGTGTGACAAAAGTCAATGTACAGTGTGACACCAGTCAGTGTACAGTGTGACACCAGTCAGTGTACAGAGTGACACCAGTCAGTGTACAGTGTGACACCAGTCAGTGTACAGTGTGACACTAGTCAGTGTTCAGTGTGACACCAGTCAGTGTACAGAGTGACACCAGTCAGTGTACAGTGTGACACCAGTCAGTGTACAGTGTGACACCAGTCAGTGTACAGTGTGACACCAGTCAGTGTTCAGTGTGACACCAGTCAGTGTACAGAGTGACACCAGTCAGTGTACAGTGTGACACCAGTCAGTGTTCAGTGTGACATCGGTCAGTGTACAGTATGACACCAGTCAGTGTTCAGTGTAACACCAGTCAGTGTACAGTGTGACACCAGTCAGTGTACAGTGTGACACCAGTCAGTGTACAGTGTGACACCAGTCAGTGTAAAGAGTGACACCAGTCAGTGTACAGTGTGACACCAGTCAGTGTTCAGTGTGACACCAGTCAGTGTACAGAGTGACACCAGTCAGCGTACAGTGTGACACCAGTCAGTGTTCAGTGTGACACCAGCCAGTGTTCAATGTTGCACCTGTCAGCGCCCAAACTGTGTGGCACCTTCACTTTTTCACTGGAGCAGTGGACTGAGGCAGTGGAGAGTGGGAAGAGAGCCTTCTACCTTTACTATCCTAATCTAAAAGACTCGACAATAGTAGATAGTCCTCCATCGAGACCAGCAGCTGAGCGCTACACAGTCCGTGCGCCTTCTGAACGCTACTTACTATAAATTTAGTCTACGGTATTTGCCACCCACGTTTCACTACCTGCCTCCCGCTAACTCCTGCCGCAAGCCATGCTGACACTTACCACCTACCTGCCTCTGCCACCCAACACCCTTGCCGTACCTCTCTGCTGTCGTCGACGCCACCACGAAGTTTCAACGCATATTTCACCGTAACTGCCTAATTAGAGAGAGAGAGAAAGAGAGAGGGAGAGAGAGAGAGAGAGAGAGAGAGAGAGAGAGAGAGAGAGAGAGAGAGAGAGAGAGAGAGAGAGAGAGAGAGAGAGAGAGAGAGAGAGAGAGAGAGGAAGAGAATCATTGATAGATAATAATGAATAATAATTCTTTTCATTGCTTTAGCACCCTCCAACACCTGTCATACACATGCACAAAGTACCTGAACTACAGATGTTTCAATAGCTATAGAATGATGACGTACTGGATGAAACAGCGTATTACCGAAACGTCTGAAAATAAAGGCATAAGTTGCACAACTAGCAATGGACCAACTAGTAGAGGTTACTTAATAAAACTCTACACTGGTTGAAACGTGACTTGATGAAAGTCTAAAGTGAAACGTGACTTGATGAAGCTCCACATTAAGAGAAAAGTGTCTTTTGATAAAGCTCTACATGGAGTAAAACGAGACTTGATACAGTTCTACGCAGAGCGAAAAGTGAATTGGTGAAACTCGACCATTCCTTACCTTTCATCCTCTTTACTCTTTCTCTTCCTGCCCAATCTTTTACCCTTATTGTCTCTCTCTCTCATTACATTCATTTAAATTATTTTTGTATCATATCCTTTATCCCTGTTTATCTTGTATGTAATTCTCTTCCATTCCCTGCCTTTATCTCCCCTTTCTGTCCCCTCCTTCACCCCTGAGACAACCCTAACAATAGCTCTGTCATGGGATCAAACTTTCCCACAGGGAGAAGACGTTGCTAACCAGGAGACTCTCTCTCTCTCTCTCTCTCTCTCTCTCTCTCTCTCTCTCTCTCTCTCTCTCTCTCTCTCTCTCTCTCTCTCTCTCTCTCTCTCTCTCTCTCTCTCTCTCTCTCTCTCTCTCTCTCTCTCTCTCTCTCTCTCTCTCTCTCTCTCTCTCTCTCTCACTAATAACCACACCTGCACCACACTACGCTCCACACCACCACACTACCCTAAACACCTATACAAGATTACCCTCCACACTTGCATCACACTACCGTCCACATCTGCACCACACTGCTCTCCTCACGTGCACCACATTTCCCTCCACACCTGCACCACACTACCCTCCACATCTGCACCACACCAACCTCCACACCTGTACCACAACTTCCTACACACCTGTACCACACCATCTTCCACACCTGTACCACAACATCCTCCACACCTGCACCACACCATCCTTCACAACTACACCACACCAACCTCCACACCTGCACCACACCAACCTCCACACCTTCACAAAACCAACCTCCATACCTGCACCACACCGTCCTCTACACCTACACCACACCAACCTCCACACCTGCACCACACCAACCTCCACACCTACACAATACCAACCTCCACACCTGCAACACATCACCCTCCACGCCTACACCACACCAACCTCTAAACCTGCACAACATCAACCTCCACACCTGCAACACATCACCCACCACACCTACTCTACCACAACCTCCACACCTACACTACACCAACCTCCACACCTGCACCACACCAATCCCCACACCTGTACCACAACAATCTCCACACCTACACCACACTAACCTCCACACCTGCTCCACACCTACCTTCACACCTACACCACACCAACTTCCACATCTGCACCACACCACCCTCCATACCTGCACCGCACCAACCTCCAAATCTGCACCTCACCACCCTCCACACCTGCACCACACTACCCTCCACATCTGCACCTCACCACCCTCCACACCTGCACCACACCACCCTCCACACCTGCACCGCACCACCCTCCACACCTGCACCTCACCACCAACCACACCTGCACCTCACCACCTTCCACACTTTCACCTCACCACCCTCCACACCTGCACCTCACCACCCTCCACATCTGCATCTCACCACCCTCCACACCTTCACCTCACCACCCTCCACACCTGCACCTCACGACCCTCCACACCTGCACTTCAGCTGTCTTGTGTGACGGGCTTCACAATACCAGAAGTTTTAAGGACTTTCTTATATCATGCAAAAGGGTCATATTTGCATGTTTAAGAGATCATTGCTTATAAAATATCGCGGCGATGCCCTGGGCAAACCCGAGAAAAAACTTGCTACGTTATTTTCGCGGTGGGTTGTAAATTGCGGTGACGCGAATTTTTTTTTTTTCGGGGTTTAAAGAAGAGGCGGCAGGAATTCGCTGCCGGAATTTATTTCGTCCGTGGAAGAATTTAGTGGTGGTGAACCCTCATTGTATGTGTGTGTGTGTGTGTGTGTGTGTGTGTGTGTGTGTGTGTACTCACCTAATTGTACTCACCTAATTGTGGCTGCAGGGGTCGAGACTCAGCTCCTGGCCCCGCCTCTTCACTGATCGCTACTAGGTCCTCCCTCTCTCTGCTTCCTGAGCTGTATCATACTTCTTCTTAAAACTATGTATGGTTCCTGCCTCCACTACTTCACTTGCTAGGCTATTCCACTTCCTGAAAACTCTATGACTGAAGAAATAGTTCCTAACGTCCCTGTGACTCGTCTGAGTCTTCAGCTTCCAGTTGTGACCACTTGTCCCTGTGTCCCCTCTCTGGAACATCCTATCTCTGTCCACCTTGTCTATTCCCGCAGTATCTTGTATGTCGTTATCATGTCTCCCCTGACCCTTCTGTCCTCCAGTGTCGTCAGTCCGATTTCCCTCAACCTCTCCTCGTACGACATTCCCCTGAGCTCTGGGACTAGCCTTGTTGCAAACCTTTGTACTTTCTCTAACTTCTTGACGTGCTTGACCAGGTGTGGATTCCAGACTGGTGCTGCATACTCCAGTATGGGCCTAACATACACAGTGTACAGCGTCTTGAACGATTCCTTATTAAGGTATCGGAACGCTATTCTCAGGTTTGCCAGGCGCCCGTATGCTGCAGCAGTTATTTGGTTGATGTGTGCCTCCGGTGATGTGCTCGGTGTTATGGTCACCCCGAGGTCTTTCTCCCTGAGTGAGGTCTGTAGTCTTTGTCCACCTAGCCTATACTCTGTCTGCGGTCTTCTTTGCCCCTCCCCAATCTTCATGACTTTGCATTTGGCTGGATTGAATTCGAGAAGCCAGTTACTGGACCACATGTCCAGCCTGTCCAGGTCTCTTTGCAGTCCTGCTTCATCCTCATCCGATTTAATTCTTCTCATCAACTTCACATCATCTGCGAATTGGGGCACTTCGGAGTCTATTCCTTCCATCATGTCGTTCATATATATCAAAAATAGCACTGGTCCTAGAACTGACCCCTGTGGGACCCCGCTCGTCACAGGCGCCCACTGTGATACCTCTTCACGTACCATGACTCGTTGCTGCCTCCCTGTCAGGTATTCCCTGATCCATTGCAGTGCCCTCCCTGTTACATGCGCCTGATCCTCCAGCTTCTGCACTAATCTCTTGTGGGGAACTGTGTCAAAGGCCTTCCTGCAGTCTAGGAAAACGCAATCTACCCACCCCTCTCTCTCGTGTCTTACTTCTGTCACCTTGTCATAAAACTCCAGGAGGTTTGTGATACAAGATTTACCTTCCATTAACCCATGCTGATTTTCATTTATAATCTTGTTCCTTTCCAGGTGTTCGACCACTCTCCTCCTGATAATCTTCTCCATGACTTTGCACACAATACATGTCAGAGACACAGGTCTGTAGTTTAGAGCCTCGTTTCTGTTTCCTTTCTTAAATATGGGGACTACATTAGCTGTCTTCCATTTCTCAGGTAGTTGCCAAGTTTCAAGGGATGTGTTGAAGATTGTGGTTAGAGGCACGCACAGCATCTCTGCTCCTTGTCTAAGGACCCATGGGGAGATGTTGTCCGGTCCCAACGCCTTTGAGGTGTCAAGGTCACTTAGGAGCTTCTTCACCTCCTCCTCAGTTGTTCGTATGACATCCAACACTTGTTGGTATATTCCCTCTTGATGTTCCCTTCTGTGCTGTCTACCCACAGCCCTTCCTGTCTCTACTGTAAAAACTTCCTTAAATCTCCTGTTCAGCTCCTCACATACCTGATCATTTCTTGTGAGTTCTCCACCTTCTGTCCTTAATCTGATCACCTGGTCTTTGACTGTTGTCTTCCTCCTGATGTGGCTATACAACAGTTTCGGGTCAGTCTTAATTCTCGATGCTGTCATTTTCATACTGTCGCTGGGCCTCCCTCCTTACCTGTGCATACTCATTCCTGGCTCTGCGACTGATCTCCCTATTTTCGTGTGTTCTCTGCCTTCTGTACTTTTTCCATTCTCTATTGCACTTTGTTTTTGCTTCCTTACACCGTCGGGTAAACCAGGGCCTCGTTCTGGTCTTCCCGTTGTTGCTGTTGCCCTTGGGAATAAACCTTTCCACTGCCTCCTTGCATTTTGTTGTTACATATTCCATCATTTCATTTACTGGCTTTCCTGCCAGTTCTCTGTCTCACTGGACCTCCCGCAGGAAGTTCTTCAACCCTAAGTAGTCCCCTCTTTTATAGTCAGGCTTTTCCCATTCAACTCCTGTTAGTCTCTCCACTTGCAGCTCTACTATGTATTCAAAACACAGAACCCCGTGGTCGCTAGCTCCTAGGGGACTCTCATACTTGATGTCCTCAATGTCTGAGCTGCCCAGGGTGAACACAAGGTCCAATCTTGCTGGTTCATCCTCCCCTCTCGCTCTGGTAGTGTCCTTAACATGTTGGTGCATGAGGTTTTCCAGCACCACGTCCAACATCCTGGCTCTCCATGTTTCGGGACCCCCATGTGGCTCCAGGTTTTCCCAGTCAATCTCCCTGTGGTTGAAATCCCCCATAACCAGCAACTTTGCTCTGCTGGAGTGAGCTCTTCTTGCCACCTCAGCAAGTGTGTCCACCACTGCTCTGTTGCTCTCTTCATATTCCTCTCTTGGCTTCCTGCAGTTCTGTGGTGGATTATACATCACTGCAATGACCACTTTGTGTTCCCCAGACTGAAGTGTACCAACTATGTAGTCTCTTTCTCCCGTCTCATCTATGCCTTCCATTTTCTCGAATTTCCATCTGTTTTTTACGAGCAGAGCAATCCCACCTTTTCCCCTGCCCCTTCTATCTTTCCTCATGATCTGGTATCCTGGTGGGAAGATTGCATCTGTTATTGTCTCCGTGAGTTTTGTTTCTGTAACTGCTATGATGTCTGGGGACTTCTCATTGATTCTTTCTTGCCATTCCTCATGTTTATTCGTTAATCCATCTGCATTTGTGTACCAAACCTTCAACTTCTGTTCTAATACTGTAACTGTGGTGCGGGGGGTGGGAACAGAGGGATCGGTGTGTGATGGTTGGTTTGGATTGTTCAGTTGCCTTGGGGGTGTCGTGGCTGGAGTCCTTCTGCAGGTGTTTCTGGGGGGTGTGCTTGTCCTTCCATTTGATCCTGGGTTATTCTGCTCTCCTTTTTCATTTCCTCCCATTTCTCCTTTCGTTTTTGAACTCTCTCTTTCATCGTCTTCCTTTCGTCTTATGTGTGTGTGTGTGTGTGTGTGTGTGTGTGTGTGTGTGTGTGTGTGTGTGTGTGTGTGTGTGTGTGTGTGTGTGTGTGTGTGTGTGTGTGTGTGTGTGTGTGTGTGTGTGTGTGTGTGTGTGTGTGTGTGTGTGTGTGTGTGTGTGTGTGTGTGTGTGTGTGTGTGTGTGTGTGTGTGTGTGTGTAGCCACCTACTTGTGGTTGCAGGGGTAGAGTTATAGCTCCTGGCCCCGCCTCTTCAATGGTCGCTACTAGGTCCACTCTCCTTTCTCCATGAACTTTGTCAAACCTCTTCTTAAAGCTATATATGGATCCTCCATCCACTACATCACTTTTCAGATTGTTCCATTTCCTGCCAACTCTACGACTAACGAAATACTTCCTAACATCCCTGTGACTCATCTGAGTTTTCAGTTTCCAGTTGTGACCCCTTGTTGCTGTGTCCCATCTCTGAAACATTCTGTCCCTATCTACCTTGTCAATTTCTCTCAGTATTTTATATGCCGTTATTATGTCTCCTGTATCCCTCCTGTCTTCCAGTGTCGTCATGTTGATTTCTCGTAACCTCTCCTCGTAGTGCAGACCCCTTAGCTCTTGGACTAATTTTGTTGCCAATCTTTGCACTTTCTCTAATTTCTTGACGTATTTAACCAGATTTGGGTTTCATACTGGTGCTGCATACTCTCATATGGGCCTGACGTACACAGTGTACAGTATCTTGAATGATTACATACTTACATGACGACAAGCTAGTCTTAGGTTTGCCAGGCGCCCATATCCTGCACGAGTTATTTGGTTGAAGTGCCGCTCAGATGTGCTCGGTATGATGCTCACCCTAAGATCATTTTCCCTGAGTGAGTTTTGCAGTTTTTGAGCTCCTAGGCTGTACTCTGCCTGCTGTTTTTCTTTGTCCTTCCCAAACTTCATGACTTTGCATTCGCTTGTGTGTGTGTGTGTGTGTGTGTGTGTGTGTGTGTGTGTGTGTGTGTGTGTGTGTGTGTGTGTGTGTGTGTGTGTGTGTGTGTGTGTGTCTTGTCTTCCGAAATTTTCGATCGTATAATATTTTTTTCCAAAATAATAAATTATCCCTACTTCCACTTGCCATTCATTCCCTTCATCAGACTATCAAGGAAAAATATTCTTGTGTCCCCTCCTCGTCATTTTTTGCTGGATTAACAACGGTGGAATTTTAATTTACTCTTTCATGTTCTCTTTCAGGTTAATATATGGTTATCATATTTTCTCTTTCCCCTCCTCTCAACCAGCTTTATTCTCAACAGCCTTTCGTCACAACTCTGATTTTTCCTAAGTCTGATAACTATGCAGTAGTTTTTGTTTTGGATATTTTTTTTCAGCTTATTTGCATCTTTTTCCAGCTGCTGCATATTCGTGTTTTAGCTTAACACGTCTTGCAAATATTTTGTACAAAATTTTGTGTATGTGAAAATTTTTCCATTTTTCGCTAGTGTATCATGTGAGTGTCTCATAATTTAATTTACATGATATTCCAGTGAGAATTTGTTTTTATAACTAACATCTTGTTTCTTCTCGGTGGCTGATTCTCTTAGTATTTTGTCTCTCGCTTCATATTTTTCATGTCAACTCCCCCGTGGCCCGATCCATGACCAGGTCTCGTTGTGGTCAACCAGGCTGCTACCGCTGGCCGTACGCAGACCGACGTACAAACTACAACCCGGCTGGTCAGGTACTAAGTGTCTGTTCAACTCCCTCTTAAAGACAGACAGGGGTCTATTGGTAATCCCCCTTATGTATGCTGGGAGGCAGTTGAACAGTCTTGGGCCCCCCTGACACTTACTGTGTTGTCTCTTAGGGTACTTGTGGGGCTCCTGCTTTTCATTGGGGGATGTTGCACCTACTGTATAGTCTTTAGCTTTCGTAGGGAGTGATTTCGGTGTGTAGATTAGGGACTAGTCCCTCTAGGATTTTTCTAATGTATATTATCATGAATATTTCTCGCCTGCATTTCAAGGAGTACAAATCAAGGACCTTCAACCATTCCCAGTAATTTAGGTCCTTTATGGTACTTATTCGTGCAGTGAAGGTTTGCAATTTCACCTGCCTTGAAACGGGCCGTTAGTATACAGCAATATTCCAGCCTAGAGAGAACAAGCGATTTGAAGAGAATCATAATTGGCTTGAAATCCCTAGTTTTGAATGTTCTCATTATCCTAGCAGATGTGGTAGATACATTATTGTGACTTTTGAAATTAAGATTCTCTGGCATTACCACTCCCTGGTCCTTCGCATTAATTATTTGCTCTATTGTGTGATTGGAATTTGTTTTATACTCAGATAAAAATTTTATTTAATCGACTTTTCCACAGCGGAGTAATTGAAATTTCTCTTCATTGAGCTTCATATTGTTTTCTGACGCCCATTTCAAGATTTGGTTACAGTCCGCTTGGAGATCTGCAGTGTCCTCGATGGATGACACTGTCATGTAAATTCTGGTATCGTCAGTAAAGGAGGACACAGTAATGTAGCTGACATCTTTGTCTATATCAGCAATGACGATGAGGAAAAGATGGGGGTGAATACTGTACCTTGTGGAGCAGAGCTTTTCATTCTAGCCTCCTCTTGCTTTACTCTGTTTACTGTTATTCGTTGTGTTTTATTTGTTAGGAAGTTGCAGATCCATCTACCTACTTTTCCTGTTACTTTT
This sequence comes from Cherax quadricarinatus, assembly GCF_038502225.1. NCBI lineage: Eukaryota > Metazoa > Arthropoda > Malacostraca > Decapoda > Parastacidae > Cherax > Cherax quadricarinatus. The sequence continues at coordinate 27,934,073 of NC_091311.1, read as the reverse complement.
TTATTACGCATATTGTGTGTTATTACGCCATAATCGCACTTGTCGTAGGATTGCACAAATTCTGTATAAACTAAATCTGCATTGTGATTGCTCTTCAATGCATCCAAAACCATGTCATAGTGATCCAGTAGCTGTGAGAGGCAAGACGAACTGCTGTAAACCGAGGCTTCCCTGGTTGTGTAATTGATGGGTATCCAAGTGGTTGGCATTCTTGCTTCTTAGAAGCCTTTTAAAGATTTTTATGATGTGGAACGTTATTGCAGTCGGTCTGTAATTCTTTACAATTGCTTTACTGCCACGTTTTTGAAATGGGACTATATCTGTTGTTTTTAGCGATAGTGGGATGACCTCCCGTGTCCCTGCTTTTTATACATTGAATAGTTAATGCAAGTGAAAGGGGTTTCTTGTAGTTCTTGATGAACACAGAGTTCCACGAGTCTGAGCCTGGGGCTGAGTGCATGCGCTTGTTATTTATTGCTTATTCAAAGTCTTGTGGCGATAGAATTATATCAGAAATTCTTGAATTGACCAAATTTTGAGTCTCGGTCATAAAAAATTCATTTAGAGTGTCGACTCTTAGTCTGGTTAATGGGTTCACTAAATGCTGAATCATAATGTAACTTCAGTATCTCACTCATTTCTTTGCTGTCATCTGTGTAAGTCCCATCTTGTTTAACGACTGAATGTGGTTTTTGCTCTAGATTTGGTATAAGAAAAGTAATATTTTGTCTATTTTTTCAGTTTCATTTATGATTTTAAGTTCTTGTGCTTCTTGGCCTCTGTACGATTCCTTAAACTTAAGTTCGATATTTTCTCTTTCTCTGGCTAGTGCCTCCCTCTGAATTTCAGATATACTGGCCTTTTTTAGCAGCTCTGTGAATGTTCGCCCTCATCTGTAAAGGGAGCGTCTCTTTCTTTCTTTCTAATTTACATCTTCTCTCCTTTTTTCTTTGGGGACTATTCCTTGAGCAGACCTCAAGTGCCACAGAGTTAATTCTTTATTCTAGGCGAAGGTTCGGATTCGTGTTGTTTATGATATCTTCCCAACATGGTTGATATGATTCTACTATATGCTTCTGTTATTGAAGTTGAATTTGGTGAAAACACCCTCTAACTGTTCTCATTTTGCTAGTCAGGAGCCCGACGCATTCATATCTGTACTTCTGTTAAGATGTAATCTTAGTATATTGTCTTTGATAGTGTTATATTTTGTATCAAATCATCATTATTAGTGACGATCAAGTAAGGTGTATTTTCCAGTCTTGTTGGCTCCACTATTTGCTGGCTTAAGGTGAATTTGTTGCGGAGATTTAATAGCTCGTGTGTGTGTGAATTTTAATCTGAACCGCCTCCTGGGGTTATCTCTGCTAACACATTATTTGCCATATTTCTCCATTTTAGGTGTCTTAAGTTGAAATTACCTAGAAACAGGATATTTGGGGCAGGGATTGGGAGATTTTCAAGACAGTAGTCAATTTTCAAAAGCTGTTCCTTGAACTGTTATGAAGTTGTATCCGGTGACTTGTATACAACCACAATGACAAAGTTATGGTTTGCAATCTTTACTGTCAAAACTTCAACTACATCATTTGTGGTGTTTAGTAGTTCCAAATATATGACCGGCTCAGTGACATACAGGTCAAATATACCTGATTTCTATCGCATATGAATTATTTGTACATTGGGATCCGTATTTCATTAACAAAGTGATCATCTCTACATTTGACTCTGTTAGCAGTCCATTGATGAAAGGCATTTTGTTGTTTGTTGATGGCATTAGACTCTGTATATTTGCAAGTACAAATGTTGTCGTATGGATGGTATGTGTGTGGGGGGGATAGCTTTATTTGGCACTAATATTTGTTGTTCTAATTTCACTTTCCTCCATTTCCGTTCTATGGTATTTATTTGTGTTCATTTTCCTCATCTATATATATCACTCTGTTTTCTCAATTGATCCACGTCATTCTGAAGAGATTTACAATCATTTTGTACTGATTATTTTCTCAGTAACATTTCCCTGACTGGTCAAAATAGATCGTTGCGGCACCCCACTTGTGGCAAGCCACTTTTGGCACCTCACTTATGGCCCCCACTTGTGGCACCCCACTTGTGGCTCCCCACTTGTGGCACCCCACTTGTGGCACCCCACTTGTGGCTCCCAACTTGTAGCATCTTTCCACGAGGACATTTTCCTCTTAAGCAGAAAGTTTCTCTCCACTGTAATAAACTTCAATTCTTCCTATATTTTGTGGTTTGCGAATCAGTTTTCCACAGAGAGCTCCACCAAAAGCTCTTTAAGAGTCAAGATAAATATAAACAGTCCATCCATTTCTTTCTTGAACAATATCCGTGACTATGTCGTGACAATTTAATAGACTTGAATGAGCACGATTTTTTTAGACCGGAAACCGTATTGTTTACCAGATATTCATTTATTTTGCTCTAAAAGTTCTTTTTATCCATTTTTCCCCCAAAGGATTTTTCCAGTGTTTTACTTTTTTTTACCAGTTCAATTATCAGCAGAACTGGAGATGAAGTTTAAAGTTTTTTTCCTCTGTGATCTGTGTCAATATTGTCACACTGTGTACCACCCTTCACCTCTCTGCCACTCCATGCTCTGGTAATGAAATCCTAAAAACAAAAGAAAAGATCCAGATCTTGGTATTGTTACAACCAAGTTGATGAACCACTGATGACCTGACAGCTTTTTGTTATTGTGCACAAGTTATCTCTACAGTTCCTCGATATTGTTTCAACGTCCTCTATTTCTGAGGTAGTGATATGCAGTAGATAGATAGATAGATATAGATGGAGATAGAGATAGAGAGAGAGAAATACAGACAGGGACAGAGAGAAAGAAAGACGTAGAAAAATTTGGATGGGAGAGATGCTGAGAGGAATGAGACAGAGGTCATGAAGTAAAGTTTGGACGAGGAAGAGTTGAGGGAAGAAGGAGGGAGGGAGGGAGGGACGGAGGGAGGGAGGGAGGGAGGGAGGGACGGAGGGAGGGAGGGAGGGAGGGAGGGAGGGAGCACACACCACTAGTGCTGTTCGTGAGGACATTAAAGAGAACCGTAATTAGCAGCCACGCCCATCTGTGCTGACTAATGGCTTTATCAGGTGGTGCAGGTGTGGTGCTTTTGGTGCCACCTGCTCCATCTGCTCCACCTGCTCCACCTGCTCTACCTGCTCCACCTGCTCCACCTGCTCCACCTGCTCCCTCACCTCACTCTCAACACCTGTGTGTGTGTCTCAGTGTCTTTCAACATGTGTAACTATCTCTCACTTTCTTGAAACTTAAGTGTATTTAAATTACACATATGTATCTCTCTCTTTCATCAACATTTGGTTAATTACATGTGTCTAGGGAGGCGGGGTAAAGGTACTGAAGGTGCTAGTGATGCAGGTGGTGTTGGTGCATGTGCCGGTGGTGCTGGTGCTTGTGGCGGTGGTGCTGGTGCTTGTGCCGGTAGTGCGGCGGTGATGGAGGTGTCGTTGGTGATGGTAGTGGTGGTGTCGGTGGTAGTGGTGGAAATGGTGGTGGTGGTCGTGGAGGTGGTGGTGGTGGTGGAAATGGTGGTGGTGCTGGAGGTGGCGGTGGTGGTGGAAATGGTGATGGTGGTAGTAGTAGTGGTGGAAATGGTAGTGGTAGTGGTGGTAGTGGTTGGTGGTGTGGAAATGGTGATGATGGTGGTGATGGTGATGATGGTGGTGTCGGTGGTAGTGGTGGTGGTGTGGAAATGGTGGTGGTGGTGCGGAAAAGTTAGTGGTGGTGGTGTGGAAATGGTGGTGGTGGTGGTAGTGGTGGAAATGGTGGATGTGATAGTGGTGGTAATGGTGGTGGTGGTGGTGGTGGTGGTGCACAAGACTAGCGTCATCACTCACGTCACGTCAGTTCATTCTGGCGAGGGCGGCCTTTTGTCTATCCCAGACCTTCATTTGTCTATTGTTGCACCCGCAGAGTCCTAGTGGTGCGTTCACCAGCTGATAGAGTACTAATGGAGCATTCACCAGTTGATGGAGTACTAGTGGAGCATTCACCAACTGATAGAGTTCTAGTGGAGCATTCACCAGCTGGTAGAGTCCTAGTTGAGCATTCACCAGCTGGTAGAGTCCTAGTGGTGCATTCACCAACTGATAGAGTACTAGTGGAGCATTCACCAGTTGATGGAGTACTAGTGGAGCATTCACCAACTGATAGAGTACTAGTGGAGCATTCACCAGCTGATAGAGTACTAGTGGAGCATTCACCAGCTGATAGAGTACTAGTGGAGCATTCACCAACTGGTAGAGTCCTAGTGGAGCATTCACCAACTGGTAGAGTCCTAGTGGTGCGTTCACCAACTGATAGAGTACTAGTGGAGCATTCACCAGCTGATAGAGTACTAGTGGAGCATACACCGGCTGGTAGAGTCCTAGTGGAGCATTCACCAGCTGATAGAGTACTAGTGGAGCATTCACCAGCTGATAGAGTACTAGTGGAGCATTTACCAGCTGGTAGAGTATTAGTGGAGCATTCACCAGCTGATAGAGTGCTAGTGCAGCATTCACCAGCTGGTAGAGTCCTAGTGGAGCAATCACCAGCTGGTAGAGTACTAGTGGAGCATTCACCAGCTGATAGAGTACTAGTGGAGCATTCACCAGCTGGTATAGTCCTTGAGGAGCATTCACCAGCTGGTATAGTCCTAGTGGAGCATTCACCAGCTGGTAGAGTCCTAGTGGAGCATTCACCAGCTGATAGAGTACTAGTGGAGCATTCACCAGCTGGTAGAGTCCTAGTGGAGCATTGACCAGCTGGTAGAGTCCTAGTGTGCGTTCACCAGCTGATAGAGTACTAGTGGAGCATTCACCAGCTGATAGAGTACTAGTGGAGCATTCACCAGCTGATAGAGTACTAGTGGAGCATTCACCAGCTGATAGAGTACTAGTGGAGCATTCACCAGCTGATAGAGTACTAGTGGAGCATTCACCAGCTGGTAGAGTATTAGTGGAGCATTCACCAGCTGATAGAGTACTAGTGGAGCATTCACCAGCTGGTAGAGTCCTAGTGGAGCATTCACCAGCTGGTAGAGTACTAGTGGAGCATTCACCAGCTGATAGAGTACTAGTGGAGCATTCACCAGCTGGTATAGTCCTTGAGGAGCATTCACCAGCTGGTATAGTCCTAGTGGAGCATTCACCAGCTGGTAGAGTCCTAGTGGAGCATTCACCAGCTGATAGAGTACTAGTGGAGCATTCACCAGCTGGTAGAGTCCTAGTGGAGCATTGACCAGCTGGTAGAGTCCTAGTGTGCGTTCACCAGCTGATAGAGTACTAGTTGAGCATTCACCAGCTGATAGAGTACTAGTGGAGCATTCACCAGCTGGTAGAGTCCTAGTGGAGCATTCACCAGCTGGTAGAGTCCTAGTGGAGCATTCAACAGCTGATAGAGTACTAGTGGAGCATTCACCAGCTCGTAGAGTCCTAGTGGAGCATTCACCAGCTGGTAGAGTCCTAGTGGTGCGTTTACCAGCTGATAGAGTACTAGTGGAGCATTCACCAGCTGGTACAGTTCTAGTGGAGCATTCAGCAACTCACAGAGTCCTAGTGGAACAATTACAAGCTGGTAGAGTCCTAGTGGAGCATTCACCATCTGGTAGTGTCCTAGTGGAGCATTCACCAGCTGGTAGTGTCCTAGTGGAGCATTCACCAGCTGGCAGAGTCCTAGTGGAGCATTCACCAGTTGGTAGAGTCCTAGTGGAGCATTCACCAGCTGGTAGAGTCCTAGTGGAGCAATCACCACCTGGTAGAGTCCTAGTGAAGCATTCACCAGCTGGTAGAGTCCTAGTGGAGCATTCACCAGTTGGTAGTGCCCTAGTAGAGCATTCACCAGCTGGTAGAGTCCTAGTGGAGCATTCACCAGCTGGTAGAGTCCTAGTGGAGCACTCACCAGCTGGTAGAGTCCTAGTGAAGCATTCACCAGCTGGTAGAGTCCTAGTGGTGCATTCACCAGTTTGTAGTGTTCTAGTGGAGCATTCACCAGCTGGTATAGTCCTAGTGAAGCATTCACTAGATGGTAGAGTCCTAGTGTAGATTTACCAGTTGGTAGTGCCTAGTGGAGCATTCACCAGCTGGTAGAGTCTTAGTGGAGCATTCACCAGTTGGTACAGTCCTAGTGGAGCATTCACCAGTTGGTAGAGTCCTATTGGAGCATTCACCAGTTGGTAGTGCCCAAGTGGAGCATTTACCAGCTGGTAAAGTCCTAGTGGAGCATTTACCAGCTGGTAGAGTCCTAGTGGAGCATTCACCAGTTGGTAGTGCCCAAATGGAGCATTCACGAGCTGGTAGAGCCCTAGTGGAGCATTCACCATTTGGTAGTGTCCTAGTGGAGCATTCACTAGCTGGTAGTCCTAGTGGAGCATTCACCAGTTGGTAGTACCCTAGCAGAACATTCACTAGCTGGTAGAGTCCTAGTGGAGCATTCACCAGTTGGTAGTGCCCTAGTGGAGCATTCACCAGCTGGTATAGTCCTAGTGAAGCATTCACTAGATGGTAGAGTCCTAGTGGAGCATTCACCAGTTGGTAGTGCCTAGTGGAGCATTCACCAGCTGGTAGAGTCTTAGTGGAGCATTCACCAGTTGGTACTGTCCTAGTGGAGCATTGACCAGCTGGTAGTGTCCTAGTGGAGCATTTACCACCTGGTAGAGTACTAGTGGTGCATTCACCAGCTGGTAGTGTCCTAGTGGAGCATTCACCAGCTGGTAGAGTTCTAGTGGAGCATTCACCAGTTGGTAGTGCCCTAGTAAAGCATTCACCAGCTGGTACAGTCCTAGTGGAGCATTCACCAGCTGGTAGTGCCCTAGTGGAGCATTCACCAGCTGGTAGAGTCCTAGTGGAGCATTCACCAGCTGGTAGAGTCCTAGTGGAGTATTCACCAGCTGGTACAGTCCTAGTGGAGCATTCACCAGTTGGTAGTGCCCTAGTGGAGCATTCACCAGCTGGTAGTGTCCTAGTGGAGCATTCACCAGCTGGTAGAGTCCCAGTGGAGCATTTGGCAGATGGTAGAGTCCTAGTGGAGCATTCACCAGCTGGAAGAGTCCTATTGCTGCATTTACCAGCTGGTAGAGTCCTAATAGAGCATTCACCAGCTGGTAAAGTCCTAGAGGGGTATTTACCAACTGGTAGAGCTCTAGTGGTTCATTCACCGGCTGGTAGAGCTCTAATAGAGCATTCACCAGCTGGTAGAGTCCTAGTGGGGTATTTACCAACTGGTAGAGCTCCAGTGGTTTATTCACCAGCTGGTAGAGTCCTAATAGAGCATTCACCAGTTGGTAGAGTCCTAGTTGGGTATTCACCAACTGTAGAGCTCTAGTGGTTTATTCTCCAGCTGCTAGAGTCCTAACAGAGCATTCACCAGGTGATAGAGTCCTAGTGGTTCATTCACCAGCTGGTAGAGTTCTAGTGGAACATTCACCACCTGGAAGAGTCCTAATGGAGCATTCACCACCTGGTCGAGTCCTAGTGGTGCAATCACCAGCTTGTAGAGTCCTAATGGAGCATTCACCAGCTGGTTGAGCCCTAGTGGTGCATTCGCCAGCTGGTAGAGTCCTACTGGTGCATTCACCAGCTAGAATAGTCCCAGTGGTACAATCACCACCTCCAGGGAGCTCCCAAACTGACAGAGCCCCGGTAATGAGCTCGCTGATGAAACTCAGGTTCCAACTGCTTCCAGTCTAAGCTTTACGTAATGCAGAAGGACGGGTGAGTTCCCTGAGGTCGACCAATTCTTCAGCTCCTAGACCAGCAGTGATTGAATTACCTCTGTGAGGCGATGAGCTAGGCTAGTGCTCTCAACCAATGAGCGGGGACGAACCTCTCTCCAAGCCCCGCCCATGTGAGCAAGGCTAGTTTTCTCAGCCATAGAATGGACTAGCCTCTCTCCAAGCCCCGCCCATGTGAGAAAGGCTAGT
>NC_091311.1:27821121-27921121 GCF_038502225.1 Cherax quadricarinatus | reverse complement strand
AATAAAAAAAATATATCTTTAAACGTATAAGAGTAAATTTTAGTAAGGACTTAATTTTAAATGAGTTCTTGCTAATTGACCAGTTTTACATATTCGGCACGACATTTATATATATATATATATATATATATATATATATATATATATATATATATATATATATATATATATATATATATATATATATATATATATATATATATATATATATATATATATTCTTTCTTTCTTTTTTCAACACACCGGCCGTATCCCACCGAGGTGGGATGGCTATATATATATATATATATATATATATATATATATATATATATATATATATATATATATATATATATATATATATATATATATATATATATATATATATATATATATATATATATATATATATATATATATGTCGTGCCGAATATGTAAAACTGGTCAATTAGAAAGAACTCATTTAAAATTAAGTGCTATCCGAAATTTTCTCTTATACGTTTAAAGAAGTATTTTTTTCATTAATGTTGATGTAAAAATTTATAGTTTTGCACCAAAAGAATCTTAGAAAACTTACCTAACCTTATTATAACAAGAACAATTTATTTTAGCCTAACCCAACTAAATGCATTTTAGATTTGTTTACAATAATTTAATACTAAGCAAACACAGTGAAATATATTTTTTTCGTTAGGTTCAGAATGATTTTGGCGAAATTAATGCATACACAAATTTTCACTTGTCCTATATGGCAAGATTAGCGTTGCTATTTAAGCCAAGATCGCAAGTTCTGCCTATTCGGCACGACATATATATATATATATATATATGAAATGCATATGTAGGCTATTGTTGTATAGGCTCAGTGTGTTTATATGTGCATTTGCACAATGCATATGCGTATAATGGATTCCATATATACGCATAGTATATATGATTATCGCCGATATGTATCACAATAGAGAGGCAATAACCCAAAAAAAAATTATATTTTAAATTTCAACACTTTACGAAATGATAAGTGAGGACCACCACCCGGACCAACATCACGAAATATATTCCCTCTGGAATCATATATTCTTGCCTGGAATATTCAAACATATTTCCCTTCTCCTGGAATGCAAATAACAACTTTAGTAGAATACGCCATGAAGTTTTTCTCTTTCTTTTTGGGTGGATTAAATTCAAATTTGGTCTTGAAGTGAGGGTACGGAATGTATATGGTAAAGTGGTCTTGGCTGCGAGGGTTGAGTTTCTGTGTGGTGGTGAGAGGACGGAGGTTCGAGCCTTCTTCCCTTGTGTTGAATGTCCTCACACGAGGGGCAGTTTTAGTTGTCTTGAGAATAGGTTTCATAAGTGCTGTGGGTTAAATAACGAGTGTTTTGATTGGTAAAGTTTACTGTGTGGGCTTGATCATGCCCCCTCCTGCTCCACCTGCTGTTCCTGCTTCTCCTGCTGTTCCTGCTTCTGATGTTGCTCTTCCTCCTCCTCCTCCTCCTTCTCCTTGTCAGGTGCCCAGGAGTATATGTCACGAGGGAGACTCCAGTACCAATATCTCTTCCTTCATCATGCGCTGTCTACCTCACTCAAGGATGACCTCGACCTCTTCACCCAGGCTTTACCAATAGTTTCTCCTCCTTCACTCCCATCCCTCTCTTTCCCTCCCCCTCCCTTCCCATTCCCTCCCTACCTCTCTCCTTTCATCCATCCATCCATTCCTCTCTCTCCCCCCTCCCTCCCTCCATTCATTCTTTCTCTGACTCGCCTTATTGCACTCTCTTTCTCTTTTTTTCTTTCTCCCTCTTTTCTCTCTCGTTTCTCCTACCTTCTCCTAATTACTTCCACACCACCCATCTCTCCCTTCCACCTCTCCCATGATTTCTTTATCCCCCTCTCTCTCTCTCTCTTCTACCCTTTTTCCCTCCCTCGGTTCCTCCCTTAATCCTTCCCCCCAGTGACCCCCCCCCCTTTCTACTTTCTCCCTTCCTCCTTCGCAGTCTCCCTTCTACTTATTGTTGCATAAACAACTATGCTGTACACTGAGCAGGGGTAATATGTGTGCTCATCTGCTATTCTAGCCCTGCCTCCTAACGGGCCGTTACAGGCATCAAACCCTCCTATCTCGCGAGCCATGTCGTAGCTCTTCTTGAAGCCTTGCATGAAGCCTGCCTCTACTACCTCTTCATTCAGTTCATTCCACTTCCCGATCAGTTTGAATAAATATTTCCTCTGTTTTTAATTGCGAACTGTGCCCTCGTGTACCTGTTTCCCACCTCTAGACTCTTTCACGTCATATTCGTATCTTCTCAAGTTCTTTCATATTTCAATGTTATCAGGTTCTTCTCTTTTAGTCTCTTTTAGTTCAACAACGTTAGTTCTGGAGTTAATCTTGTTTCAAAATACACAAATAACCCGTACATAGGAGAAGGTAACATTTCAGTCCGACTAGGATCATTGACTAGCCCATATTAACTAGTATGACTGGTTAATCGCCCAAGTTGGGCCGAAACGTCGTCGTAAGTTTCTTTCTTCTGTCTTTTACTTGCGGGTTATTTGTGTGTTGTTCCAGTCATGGTATTGTGCCTTTGTATTCTTGTTGCAAATGATTTTACTTTTTCCCAGTCTTGGTCATGTGTGGGTTCCCTGCTGGTGCTGCATACTCTAAGATGCCAATAACATATGTTACATATGATGTAAAAATTGACTGCCTTATGTGTACATGAAAGTGTGTGTGTGTGTGTGTGTGTGTGTTTTGTCTACGCAACACAATACACAAACACACACACACAAACACACACAAACACACACACACACACACACACACACACACACACACACACACACACACACACACACACACACACACACACACACACACACACACACACACACACACACACACACGAGGCTATTTAATCATTGTCTACGATCCTGGAAGAGTTATTCCAAGAAATATTTAAAGATAAACCTAGCTTTAAATTTCTGAGATGCTCTTCCCACCTGCTGATGGATTGGGTGTGAGAGGAGGAGCAGAGAACTGGGAAAGTAGGGAAGAGAAGTGAGACAGAAAGGGAAATAAAGTGGGAACGGAGGAACGGGGAAGTGGAGGATGAAAAAAATAAATAGGATACTAGGATAAAAGTGGGAAGGGGATGAAGTGGGATAGATGGAACAGCGAAAGAGAAGTGAAAATAACTATCAGGAAATAACAGATGGTGTAAAAAACTACAGACAAATAAACTAGAGGAATCGTGTAAAGTAAGTGGCTGTTTGAGATCAATCGTAATACCTGGCTGCTTGACATCAGTCCCGTTCTTCTTCTGCTGTTGTTGCTGCTACTGCTGCTGATGCGGCTATTACCGCTGCTGCTGCTGCTACTGCCACTACTGTTACTACTACGAGTATACTGCATATAATGAGAACCTCTTGTTACAACTGCTGCTGATCATATAATGCAGAAAGTATTTTTAGTGGAAACCCAAATGTGAGTAATGAGTAAGTGGTGAGTGAACCCACGAGTGCGTGACGAGTAAGTGGTGAGTGGATCCACGAGTGCGTGATGAGTAAGTGGTAAGTGGATCCACGAGTGCGTGATGAGTAAGTGGTGAGTGAACCCACGAGTGCGTGACGAGTAAGTGGTGAGTGGACCCACAAGTGCGTGATGAGTAAGTGGTGAGTGGACCCACAAGTGCGTGATGAGTAAGTGGTGAGTGGACCCACAAGTGCGTGATGAGTAAGTGGTGAGTGGATCCACGAGTGCGTGATGAGTAAGTGGTAAGCGAACCCACGAGTGCGTGACGAGTAAGTGGTGAGTGAACCCACGAGTGCGTGATGAGTGAGTGGTGAGTGAACTTGAGTGAACTTTGGCCAAGTTTACCTCACGAGACTGGCCTGGAGGGATAGTAGCAACTTAGTTAAGTTGACCCAGGCCAGCCACGCCGCCACCCTCGTTCCAGCTTAAGTCTTATTTAAGACTTTTGTTTTATTAAGTCTTATTTCAGGCTTTTTTTAATTAAGTCTTACTGCAGACTTTTTTTTATTAAGTTTTGCTTCAGACTTATATTTTATTAAGTGTTATTGCAGAACAAAAAATATTATATTAGTCTTAATCCAGACTTGTATCTTATTAAGTCTTTTTGCATACTTGTTGTATTAAGTTTTATTTCAGACTTTTTGCATTAAGTCTTATTTCTGGCATATTTATTGAGCATTATTTCAGACTTTCCTTATGATGTTTAATTTTATATTTTTTTTATTAAGTCTTACTTCAGACTTTTTAATTAAGTCTTTCTTCGGAATTTTCATTTACTTTTTTTTTTACTTATATTCTTCGGACTTTTCTTTGTTGATTATCTGAAGAAAATCAGTCAACTTTATTATTCAGTCTTTAATTGAGAGAGAGAGAGAGAGAGAGAGAGAGAGAGAGAGAGAGAGAGAGAGAGAGAGAGAGAGAGAGAGAGAGAGAGAGAGAGAGAGAGAGAGAGAGAGAGAGAGAGAGAGAGAGAGAGAGAGAGAGAGAGAGAGAGAGAGAGAGAGAGAGAGAGAGATTGAACGCACTTGTAAAAGGATTCATTTGTTTGATTTCAATTTTAGCGTGTCACGGCTCATCTGTTCTGTGTTTTAATTGTCAGGGAGAGTTGATGGTGCGTTGTCATGGCAACGTTGATGATCATGGTGGGTGCATCTGTGACATCATAGTGGCGTGTGGAGGATCAGTGTACGTTCATCAGCTCATTGTGTGTGTGTGTGTACGTAGAGAATGAACGCCCCTCGTGTGTCGTGTGAAGGCAGAGAACGTTCCTAATCTATTGCAGAGGAAGCAGAATGAACGTTTTCTCATGTTTTTTTTTTGTGTTAAGGCAATCAACGTTCCTCTTGGTCAGCACGTTCCAATGAAGGAAGCCAATAAAAGGCGCCTCGCATGAAGCAGGCTAATAAACGTTCCTCATGTGAAGGAACACAATAAACTTCCCTTGAGCGTTAGTTATTACTTCGCAGGTGACCACACGAGGATGGTCAAGAGCGTCACACACTGTTGACACGAGAGTGAAGGTGTCAGCCATAAGATGGTGTCAGACGTAGCCTCGAATGACACAAGGATGATAGTGTCAGATGTCAGCTCGTCTGACACACCTCAGTAACAGTAATCACTCGCATACATGGTCCCAGGCCATTCAGAGAAGAGTGAACAAAGACCCTTTAATACTAGGACCAAAAAATTTATTTGAGACCGGCCTGACCATTAAGATAATTGAGTTAATAGACCAGTGAAGAATTGTGATAAAAATTAGGGATGTTATAAGTAAAAAAAATTAGGATGTTATAAGTGAAACAATTCACAACAGACAGACAGACATACACACACACACACACACACACACACACACATACACACACACACACACACACACACACACACACACACACACACACACACACATACACATACACACACACACACACACACACACACACACACACACATACACATACACACACACACACACACACACACACACACACACACACACACACACACACACACACACACACACACACACACACACACACGCACACACACAGCTTCTTTGTGCCCTGATAATACTTGAACGAACCGAGGCTTCGTCTTGTTATTTATTTCCCTTGTCTATTGCAAAAAGAATGCGACAACGGGACATTGTCAAGCACAATGAATGCTTAAGAAGCAGAAAGAGAAAGTAACTCAAGGGAGAGGAAACAGTGGAGAGAAGACAGATCTTCTCTTAACCTAATTCTCTTCATTTCCGCATCCGCAGGCTTGATCACTGCTCAGTCTCCTAACAATACATCGTAGATGCTAACATTGATCTCCATTCTCTCACATTCCGGCCTTCTTTGCCCTCTCCTTCTCTGAAGCTTAATTACCCTCCCCTTCTCTTTACCAACTCCCTGTTCCATTTTACCCTCAGGTAGTATGGGTTAACAGTGCCGTTGCATCACTTCTGATACTTCCTTTAATGAATTTATCATCCTCGTCTCATAAAATGTTAACTTCCACATGCGTGCTGGGTGTTCAAGTCCCTATATTTTAAATCCTACCCCCAGCCCTTCCTCACACCTCCTCAACACCCTTTTCCAACCACTCCAATTATATATACCGTCCTGAACCTAAGTTCATATTTCCTACATTAGTAAGGATTTCATCGCTCTCTCTTTTACTCCTTGAACTCTACCTTCACACACCTTCATTTTGTTTACGTTTCTTCACTCATTATTCTCTGCCTCCTTGACTCTTTATTCAACGACAATGCCTCACGCCAACAAAAAATAGTTGGCCCGGTGGCCTGGTGGCTAAAGCTCCCGCTTCACACACGGAGGGCCCGGGTTCGATTCCCGGCGGGTGGAAACATTTCGACACGTTTCCTTACACCTGTTGTCCTGTTCACCTAGCAGCAAATAGGTACCTGGGTGTTAGTCGACTGGTTTGTGGGTCTCATCCTGGGGGACAAGATTAAGGACCCCAATGGAAACAAGTTAGACAGTCCTCGATGACGCACTGACTTTCTTGGGTTATCCTGGGTGGCTAACCCTCCGGGGTTAAAAATCCGAACGAAATCTTATCTTATCTTACTGTTCTCTGATATATTCTTATTTTTGCATCCACTGGCAAGCTTCTTTTATCAAACTCTTCAAAATTCTCATTTTCTTCCCTCTGTTTTTGTGTTTCAGGACATCTTTCCTGAAATGTCTGTCGACACATCCACTCTGAGCTGTCTAAATACATTCACTTCTATACCTCTTCCTTCCTGTCTAATCTCCATTTATTCATTTATTAGAGATGTTGCTCTCATTGAATTGCTCTTTTTTTCTATTTCCCTTTCTGACTTTCTTCACCATACACTGTTCCAAACTACTGGTATCGCTGAATGTTCGGAAATGACCGAGTCTTCACCAACAACAACGATGACGTTGCCTTAACACTCTAACACTGGCCTCCTTTACATCCCCATCAATAATGGTATTAAGCGACTGTGACACCACATATTAAACCATGGTGGCATCACATATTAAACCATGGTGACATCACATATTAAAACACGGTTATATCACATATTTAGCCATGGTGACATCATATATTTACCCATGCCGATATCACATATTCCTGCCCACGGCTCACTTACATTTACAGATACAATCCCTTCTCTGCTGCAAACCCTCCCTCTCCTCTTACAAGTATTGAATGAGCATTACATCTTACCATGTTCCCCTCTCCGTCCTACTCAATAAATTTACCTGATTAGTAAACACAATTAACAGTATCATTTTCTCATCTATTTACTACTCAATTAAATCCCTTAATAACCTGATGTATTGGCATACCAAATTTTCTCCTCCTGTCGATTCCTCGACGATGAAAACACTGTAGAAGGAAATTGATCACAATATTCATTTCAAGTACTGATTAATTGTTAATATGAATGACTTCCTCAAATGGCCAGTTGTGGCTGTTGTCTCATCCCATTTATCTCTAACGTTAACGCCCTAGCGGATCATTTATCGTTAATAAAGCCATCTGCTTTATGAAGAGTGTCATGGCAATCATGGTACACAATACCGAGAAGAGAAAGACAAGCAAATGTTTAACAGTGACCTAATACAGTGTATAACAGTGAACTTATACAGTGTATAACAGATGTTATACAGAGTAAAACAGTGACGTTATACATCTGTGTCTAACTGCTAAGTGTAGATGTCTGACTCACCTGACAAGTGCATCACTTGTCTTCAAGTACGCAAACAAAGACAGGCTTAAGAATATGTTTTAATTGGGACGACTTTTTGCTCTGCTTACACCTTCGTCGTGATTTCATGAAGTTCTACAGAGAGCAAAGTGCTGTGTAAATATAAGCTTATTTTTTAGCTTGCTCCGAAATGCTTCATTTCTTCCTGGACCGAGAGAGCTTGTGAAAGGCTTTCCCAGGTTTCAGCAGGCTTATTGAAAAGCCTTGTCATTAAGTCCGTTCTTAAAAGTGGGAAGACATATCTGTAGGTTCAGTGTATTAGAAGATATGGTCTTGTGTACTCACCAATGTTGTGCGTGTGTGTGTACTCACCTATGCTGTGAATGTGTACTCATATGCTGTTTGTGTGCACTCACCTATGCTGTATGTGTGTACTCACCTATGCTGGGAGTGTGTGTACTCACCTATGCTGTGAGTGTGTGTACTCACCAATGCTGTGCGTGTGTGTGTACTCACCTATGCTGTGAATGTGTACTCATATGCTGTTTGTGTGCACTCACCTATGCTGTATGTGTGTACTCACCTATGCTGGGAGTGTGTGTACTCACCTATGCTGTGAGTGTGTGTACTCACCTATGCTGTGAATGTGTACTCACATATGCTGTTTGTGTGCACTCACCTATGCTGTATGTGTGTACTCACCTATGCTGGGAGTGTGTGTACTCACCTATGCTGTGAGCGTGTGTACTCACCTATGCTGTGAATGTGTACTCACATATGCTGTTTGTGTGCACTCACCTATGCTGTATGTGTGTACTCACCTATGCTGGGAGTGTGTGTACTCACCTATGCTGTGAGTGTGTACTCACTTATGCTGTGTGTATGTACTCACCTATGCTGTGTGTGTACTAGCTTATGCTGCGTGTGTTCGTACTCACCTATGCTGTGTGAGTGTGTGGACTAACCTATGCTGTGAATGTGTGTACTCACCTATGTTTTGTGTGTACTCACCTACGCTGTGTGTGTATTCACCTATGCTGTGAGTGTGTGTACTCACCGATGCTGTGAGTGTGTGTGTGTACTTACCTATGCTGTGAGCGTGTGTACTCACCTATGCCGTGAATGTGTGTACTCACCTATGCTGTGTGAGTGTGTACTCACCTATGCTGTGAGTGTGTGTACTCATCTATATTTACTCATCTATACGTATTCACTACTGTGTGGTTGAAGGGGTCGACTCACAGCTCCTGGCCCTGCCTGATCACTGGCCTACAAAAAATCGACTCCCTCCCGGCTTCAAGAGCCTAATCGTACCTCTTCTTAAAGCTATGTATGGATCCGGCTTATACCACTTCGCTCTCCAGATTGCTCCATTCCTTGACAACTCTAAACTGACTTACATGTGTGTGTAGGGGGAAGTGAGGGGACTAACTATTCTCAATACTAAGATCAAGTGTGGAACTATTTCCCTTCCTTCCCCACCTCCATCCTCTCTTTTCCTCTCTCTCCTTCCCTTCTCACTCCCACGTAAGGAATAAAAATGCTTTCTTCGCCAATTGTCTCACAAGTTTGGAGAGGTTGGGGTAGTTTTTAGCGGCCTGGCTCTCGCCAGTTTTTGGGAAGGGGGGAGTTGTGTCCGGTTGGGAGTTGTTGGGGGTGGGAATCACTCCCCGCACTCACACACACACACACACACACACACACACACACACACACACACACACACACACACACACACACACACACACACACACACACACACACACACACACATACACACACACATACACACACACATACACACACACACACACACACACATACACGCACACACACATACACACATATATGTGTGTATGTGTTTGTGAATGACATAATGGAAGGGATAGACTCAGAAGCGTCGTTGTTTGCAGATGATGTGAAGTTAATGAGGAGAATCAAATCGGTCGAGGATCAGGCAGGACTACAAAGAGACCTGGAGAGGCTACAAGCCTGGTCCAGCAACTGGCTCCTTGAATTTAACTCTGCCAAATGCAAAGTCATGAAGATCGAGGAAGGCCAAAGAAGACCGCAAACAGAGCATAGTCTAGATGGCCAAAGACTGCAAACCTCACTCAAGGATAAAGATCTTGGGGTGAGTATAATGCCGACCACATCTCCTGAGGCGCACGTCAGTCAGATAACTGCTGCAGCGTACGGGCGTCTGGCAAACCTAAGGATAGCGTTCCGATACCTCAGTAAGGAATCGTTCAAGATTCTCTACATCATATACGGCAGGCTCATACTGGAGTATGCAGCACCAGTTTGGAATCCACACCTGATCAAGCGCGTCAAGAAATTAGAGAAAGTGCAAAGGTTTGCAGCAAGACTAGTTCCAGACCTAAGGGGATTGTCCTACGAAGAAAGGTTAAGGAAAATTAGCCTGACGACACTGGAGGACAGGAGGATCACAATTGGAAGTTGAATACTCAGATGAGTCAAAGGGATGTTAGGAAGTATTTCTTCAGTCATAGAGTTGTCAGGCAGTGGAATAGCCTAGAAAGTGGGGTAGTGGAGGCGGGAACCATACATAGTTTTAAGACGAGGTTTGATAAAGCTCATGGAGCAGGGAGAGAGGGAACCTAATAGCAATCAGTGAAGAGGCGGGGCCGGGAGGTATGAATCGACCCCTGCAACCACAAATAAGTGAGTACACTCACACACATGTTGGGGAATGTTGGGTCTCCTCTCCCCAAACTCCCACATGTTGGGGAGGTACTACTGTGTCTTCACTCTCACACAGAGTTTGAAAACTTCAAAATTTTTCTAACCTTTGGTTGTATTCCAGTGTGTTCATATGTGCTGCTGACCAGTGTGTTCATATGTGCTGCTGACCAGTGTGTTCATATGTGCTACTGACCAGTGTGTTCATATGTGCTACTGACCAGTGTGTTCATATGTGCTGCTGACCAGTGTGTTCATATGTGCTACTGACCAGTGTGTTCATAAGTGCTGCTGACCAGTGTGTTCATATGTGCTACTGACCAGTGTGTTCATATGTGCTGCTGACCAGTGTGTTCATATGTGCTACTGACCAGTGTGTTCATATGTGCTGCTGACCAGTGTGTTCATATGTGCTACTGACCAGTGTGTTCATATGTGCTACTGACCACTGTGTTCATATGTGCTACTGACCAGTGTGTTCATATGTGCTACTGACCAGTGTGTTCATATGTGCTACTGACCAGTGTGTTCATATGTGCTACTGACCAGTGTGTTCATATGTGCTACTGACCAGTGTGTTCATATGTGCTACTGACCAGAGTTCATATGTGCTACTGACCAGTGTGTTCATATGTGCTACTGACCAGTGTGTTCATATGTGCTACTGACCAGTGTGTTCATATGTGCTACTGACCAGTGTGCCCATAAATGCTACTGACCAGTGTGTTCATATGTGCTACTGACCAGTGTGCCCATAAGTGCTTCTGACCAGTGTGTTCATATGTGCTACTGACCAGTGAGCCCATAAGTGCTACTGACCAGTGTGTTCATATGTGCTACTCACCAGTGTGCCAATAAGGGCTACTGACCAGTGTGTTCATATGTGCTACTGACCAGTGTGCCCATAAGTGCTACTGACCAGTGTGTTCATATGTGCTACTGACCAGTGTGCTCATAAGTGCTACTGACCAGTGTGTTCATATGTCCTAATGACCAGTGTGCCCATAAGCGCTACTGACCAGTGTGTTCATATGTGCTACTGACCAGTGTGCCCATAAGTGCTACTGACCAGTGTGTTCATATGTCCTACTGACCAGTGTGCCCATAAGTGCTACTGGCCAGTGTGTTCATATGTGCTACTGACCAGTGTGCTCATAAGTACTACTGACCAGTGTGTTCATATGTGCTACTGACCAGTGTGCTCATAAGTGCTACTGACCAGTGTGTTCATATGTGCTACTGACCAGTGTGTTCACATGTGCTACTGACCAGTGTGTTCATAAGTGCGACTGACCAGTGTGTTCATATGTGCTACTGACCAGTGTGCTCATAAGTGCTACTGACCAGTGTGTTCATATGTGCTACAGACCAGTGTGTTCATATGTGCTACTGACCAGTGTGCTCATAAGTGCTACTGACCAGTGTGTTCATATGTGCTACTGACCAGTGTGCTCATAAGTGCTACTGACCAGTGTGTTCATATGTGCTACTGACCAGTACGTTCACATGTGCTATTGACAAGTGTGTTCATAAGTGCGACTGACCAGTGTGTTCATATGTGCTACAGACCAGTGTGTTCATATGTGCTACTGACCAGTGTGTTCACATGTGCTACTGACCAGTGTGTTCATATGTGCTACTGACCAGTGCGTTCACATGTGCTACTGACAAGTGTGTTCATATGTGCTACTGACCAGTGTGTTCATATGTGCTACAGACCAGTGTGTTCATATGTGCTACTGACCAGTGTGTTCACATGTGCTACTGACCAGTGTGTTCATATGTGCTACTGACCAGTGCGTTCACATGTGCTACTGACAAGTGTGTTCATAAGTGCTACTGACCAGTGTGTTCATATGTGCTACAGACCAGTGTGTTCATATGTGCTACTGACCAGTGTGCTCATAAGTGCTACTGACCAGTGTGTTCATATGTGCTACTGACAAGTGTGCTCATAAGTGCTACTGACCAGTGTGTTCATATGTGCTACTGACCAGTGCGTTCACATGTGCTACTGACAAGTGTGTTCATAAGTGCTACTGACCAGCGTGTTCATATGTGCTACTGACCAGTGTGCTTATAAGTGCTGCTGACCAGTGTGTTCATATGTGCTACTGACCAGTGTGCTCATAAGTGCTACTGACCAGTGTGTTCATATGTGCTACTGACCAGTGTGTTCGTAAGTTCGACTGACCAGTGTGTTCCTATTTGCTACTGACAAGTGTGTTCATAAGTGCTAATGACAAGTGTGTTCATATGTGCTACTGACAAATGTGTTTGTAAGTGCTGCTGACCAGTATGTTCATATGTGCTACTGACCAGTGTGCTCATAAGTGCTACTGACCAGTGTGTTCACATGTGCTACTGACCAGTGTGTTCATAAGTGCTACTGACCAGTGTGTTCATATGTGTTACTGACAAGTGTGTTCATAAGTGCTAATGACAAGTGTGTTCATATGTGCTACTGACAAGTGTATTCATAAGTGCTACTGACCAGTGTGTTCATATGTGCTACTGACCAGTGTGTTCATAAGTGCGACTGACCAGTGTGCTCATATGTGCTACTGACTAGTGCGTTCTTAAATGCTACTGACCAGTTGTTCATAAGTGCTACTGACCAGTGTGTTCATAAGTGCGACAGACCAGTGTGCTCATATGTGCTACTGACCAGTGTGTTCACATGTGCTACTGACTAGTGTGTTCATATGTGCTACTGACCAGTGTGCTCATAAGTGCTGTTGACCAGTGTGTTCATATGTGCTACTCACCAGTGTGTTCACATGTGCTACTGACTAGTGTGTTCATAAGTGCGACTGACCAGTGTGTTCATATGTGCTACTGACCAGTGTGCTCATAAGTGCGACTGACCAGTGTGTTCATATGTGCTACTGACCAGTGTGCTCATAAGTGCGACTGACCAGTGTGTTCATATGTGCTACTGACCAGTGTCCTCATAAGTGCTACTGGCCAGTGTGTTCATATGTGCTACTGACCAATGTGTTCACATGTGCTACTGACCAGTGTCCTCATAAGTGCTACTGGCCAGTGTGTTCATATGTGCTACTGACAAATGTGTTTATAAGTGCTACTGACCAGTGTGTTCATATGTGCTACTGACCAGTGTGCTCATAAGTGCTACTCACCAGTATGTTCATATGTGCTACTAACCAGTGTGTTCATATGTGCTACTGACCAGTGTGTTCTTAAATGCTACTGACCAGTGTGTTCATATGTGCTACTGACCAGTGTGTTCTTAAATGCTACTGACCAGTGTGTTCATATGTGCTACTGACCAGTGTGTTCTTAAATGCTACTGACCAGTGTGTTCATATGTGCTACTGACCAGTGTGTTCATAAGTGCTACTGACCAGTGTGTTCATATGTGCTACTGACAAGTGTGTTCATATGTGCTCCTGACCAGAGTGTTCATATGGGCAACTGACCAATGTGTTCATATGTGCTACTGACAAGTGTGTTCATATGTGCTACTGACAAGAGAGTTCATATGTGCTACTGACCAGTGTGTTCATATGTGCTCCTGACCAGAGTGTTCATATGTGCTACTGACAAGTGTGTTGATAAGTGCTACTGAACAGTGTCTTCATATGTGCTCCTGACCAGTGTGTTCATGTGCTACTGACCAGTGTGTTCACATGTGCTACTGACCAGTGTGTTCATATGTGCTACTGACCAGTGTTTTCGTATGTGTTACTGACAAGTGTGTTCATATGTGCTACTGACCAGTGTGTTCATATGTGCTATTGACCAGTGTGTTCATATGTGCTACTGACCAGTGTGTTCTTATGTGCTCCTGACCAGAGTGTTCATATGTGCTACTGACAAGTGTGTTGATAAGTGCTACTGAACAGTGTCTTCATATATGCTACTGACCAGTGTGTTCATGTGCTACTGACCAGTGTGTTCATATGTGCTACTGATCAGTGTGTTCATAAGTGCTACTGACAAGTGTGTTCATATGTGTTCCTGACCAGAGTGTTCATATGGGCAACTGACCAATGTGTACATATGTGCTACTGACAAGTGTGTTCATATGTGCTACTGACAAGAGAGTTCATATGTGCTACTGACCAGTGAGTTCATATGTGCTCCTGACCAGAGTGTTCATATGTGCTACTGACAAATGTGTTGATAAGTGCTACTGAACAGTGTCTTCATATGTGCTACTGACCAGTGTGTTCATGTGCTACTGACCAGTGTGTTCACATGTGCTACTGACCAGTGTGTTCATATGTGCTACTGACAAGTGTGTTCATATGTGCTACTGACAAGTGTGTTCATATGTACTACTGACAAGTGTGTTCATATGTGCTACTGACAAGTGTTTTCACATGTGCTACTGTCAAGTGTGTTCATATGTGCTACTGACCAGTGTGTTCATATGTGCTACTGACCAGTGTGTTCATATGTGCAACTGACCAGTGTGTTCATATGTGCTACTGACAACTGTGTTTATATGTGCTACTGAGAAGTGTGGTCATATGCGCTACTGACCAGTGTGTTCATATGTGCAACTGACCAGTGTGTTCATATGTGCTACTGACAAGTGTGTTCATATGTACTACTGACCAGTGTGTTCATATGTGCAACTGACCAGTGTGTTCATATGTGCTACTGACCAGTGTGTTCATATGTGCTACTGACCAGTGTGTTCATATGTGCAACTGACCAGTGTGTTCATATGTGCTACTGACAAGTGTGTTCATATGTACTACTGAGAAGTGTGGTCATATGTACTACTGAGAAGTGTGGTCATATGTACTACTGAGAAGTGTGGTCATATATACTACTGAGAAGTGTGGTCATATGTACTACTGAGAAGTGTGGTCATATGTACTACTGAGAAGTGTGGTCATATGTACTACTGAGAAGTGTGGTCACGTGTACTACTGAGAAGTGTGGTCATATGTACTACTGAGAAGTGTGGTGATATGTACTACTGAGAAGTGTGGTCACATGTACTACTGAGAAGTGTGGTCATATGCGCTACTGAGAAGTGTGGTCATATGTACTACTGAGAAGTGTGGTCATATGTACTACTGAGAAGTGTGGTCATATGTACTACTGAGAAGTGTGGTCATATGTACTACTGAGAAGTGTGGTCATATGTACTACTGAGAAGTGTGGTCATATGTACTACTGAGAAGTGTGGTCATATGTACTACTGAGAAGTGTGGTCATATGTACTACTGAGAAGTGTGGTCATATGTACTACTGAGAAGTGTGGTCATATGTGCTACTGAGAAGTGTGGTCATATGTACTACTGAGAAGTGTGGTCATATGTACTACTGAGAAGTGTGGTCATATGTACTACTGAGAAGTGTGGTCATATGTACTACTGAGAAGTGTGGTCATATGTACTACTGAGAAGTGTGGTCATATGTACTACTGAGAAGTGTGGTCATATGTACTACTGAGAAGTGTGGTCATATGTACTACTGAGAAGTGTGGTCATATGTACTACTGAGAAGTGTGGTCATATGTACTACTGAGAAGTGTGGTCATATGTACTACTGAGAAGTGTGGTCATATGTACTACTGAGAAGTGTGGTCATATGTACTACTGAGAAGTGTGGTCACATGTACTACTGAGAAGTGTGGTCATATGTACTACTGAGAAGTGTGGTCATATGTACTACTGAGAAGTGTGGTCATATGTACTACTGAGAAGTGTGGTCATATGTACTACTGAGAAGTGTTGTCATATGTACTACTGAGAAGTGTGGTCATATGTGCTACTGAGAAGTGTGGTCATATGTGCTACTGAGAAGTGTGGTCATATGTACTACTGAGAAGTGTGGTCATATGTACTACTGATAAGTGTGGTCATATGTGCTACTGAGAAGTGTGGTCATATGTACTATTGAGAAGTGTGGTCATATGTGCTACTGAGAAGTGTGTTTATATGTGCTACTGAGAAGTGTGGTCATATGTACTATTGAGAAGTGTGGTCATATGTGCTACTGAGAAGTGTGTTTATATGTGCTACTGAGAAGTGTGGTCATATGTACTATTGAGAAGTGTGGTCATATGTGCTACTGAGAAGTGTGTTTATATGTGCTACTTAGAAGTGTGGTCATATGCGCTACTGACCATTATTTATAAGTGCTACCGACCATATTTTTTTCACGCTTTTGTTTTACCAGTGACTGGCCGAGGAACTCGCACAGGTACGCACCTACGGCACTAATTAGGTGACTCTGCCACCGGTGACCACAGCGAGTGGTCAAGAACGACCCACAGCGAGTGGTCAAGAACGACCCACAGCGAGTGGTCAAGAACGGCCCACAGCGAGTGGTCAAGAACGACCCACAGCGAGTGGTCAAGAACGACCCACAGCGAGTGTTCAAGAACGACCCACAGCGAGTGGTCAGGAACGACCCACAGCGAGTGGTCAAGAACGACCCAAAACGAGTGGTCAAGAACGACCCACAGCGAGTGGTCAAGAACGACCCACAGCGAGTGGTCAAGAACGACCCACAGCGAGTGGTCAAGAACGACCCACAGCGAGTGGTCAAGAACGACCCACAGCGAGTGGTCAAGAACGACCCACAGCGAGTGGTCAAGAACGACCCACAGCGAGTGGTCAAGAACGACCCACAGCGAGTGGTCAAGAACGACCCACAGCGAGTGGTCAAGAACGACCCACAGCGAGTGGTCAAGAACGACTCGCTGTATTTATGAAAACAAATGATTTGCTTGAGAAAGATTAGTTTTGAAAAATTTTAAGTTGTGAAGGAAATTGTGATATGTGTAGCGGAAGAACAACGAGGATCATTGAACATTCAAAGCACGATCAAAGTTCGTTCAAAGAATGTTCAAAGAAACGTTCATGGGATGGATTACGCTGAGAGAAACGTTCAGAGGATGGGTTACGCTGAGAGAAACGTTCAAAGGATGGGTTACGCTGTGAGAAACGTTCATAGGATGGGTTACGCTAAGAGAAACGTTCAGAGGATGAATTACGCTGAGAGAAACGTTCAAAGGATGGGTTACGCTTAGAGAAACTTTCAGACGATAGGTTACGCTGAGAGAAACGTTCAGAGGATGGGTTACGCTGAGAGAAACGTTCAGAGGATGGGTTACGCTGAGAGAAACGTTCAGAGGATAGGTTACGCTGAGAGAAACGTTCAGAGGATGGGTTACGCTGAGAGAAACGTTCAGAGGATGGGTTACGCTGAGAGAAACGTTCAGAGGATGGGTTACGCTGAGAGAAACGTTCAGAGGATGGGTTACGCTGACATGTCGTGAATAGCAAACATTTCTAGAACGGTGCAGATAAACAGACCTATCAACATAAACGGGAGCCAACAGAAAGCAACAGAAATTGAACATACAAATTGATGCCAGCCACCAGTGACACACTCGCTCGCGTATTACAGTGACTTTATACAGTGTATAACAGTGATTATATACAGTGTATAACAGTGACCTTATTCAGTGTATAACAGTGACTCTGTACAGTGTATAACAGTAACGTTATATAGCATATAACTGTGGCGTTATACAGTTAATAACAATGTTGTTACTGTGGTGTTGTTACTGTGGTGTTGTTACTGTGGTGTTGTTACTGTGGTGTTGTTACTGTGGTATTGTTACTCTGGTGTTGTTACTGTGGTGTTGTTACTGTGGTGTTGTTACTGTGGTATTGTTACTCTGGTGTTGTTACTGTGGTGTTGTTACTGTGGTGTTGTTACTGTGGTGTTGTTACTGTGGTATTGTTACTGTGGTGTTGTTACTGTGGTGTTGTTACTGTGGTGTTGTTACTGTGGTGTTGTTACTGTGGTGTTGTTACTGTGGTGTTGTTACTGTGGTGTTGTTACTGTGGTGTTGTTACTGTGTTGTTACTGTGGTGTTGTTACTGTGGTGTTGTTACTGTGGTGTTGTTACTGTGGTGTTGTTACTGTGGTGTTGTTACTGTGGTGTTGTTACTGTGGTGTTGTTACTGTGGTGTTGTTACTGTGGTGTTGTTACTGTGGTGTTGTTACTGTGGTGTTGTTACTGTGGTGTTGTTACTGTGGTGTTGTTACTGTGGTGTTGTTACTGTGGTGTTGTTACTGTGGTGTTGTTAATGTGTTGTTACTGTGGTGTTGTTACTGTGGTGTTGTTACTGTGGTGTTGTTACTGTGGTGTTGTTACTGTGGTGTTGTTACTGTGGTGTTGTTACTGTGGTGTTGTTACTGTGGTGTTGTTAATGTGTTGTTACTCTGGTGTTGTTACTGTGGTGTTGTTACTGTGGTGTTGTTACTGTGTTGTTACTGTGGTGTTGTTACTGTGGTGTTGTTACTGTGGTGTTGTTACTGTGGTGTTGTTACTGTGGTGTTGTTACTGTGGTGTTGTTACTGTGGTGTTGTTACTGTGGTGTTGTTAATGTGTTGTTACTGTGGTGTTGTTAATGTGGTGTTGTTACTGTGGTGTTGTTAATGTGGTGTTGTTACTGTGGTGTTGTTAATGTGGTGTTGTTAATGTGGTGTTGTTACTGTGGTGTTGTTACTGTGGTGTTGTTACTGTGGTGTTGTTACTGTGGTGTTGTTACTGTGGTGTTGTTACTGTGGTGTTGTTACTGTGGTGTTGTTACTGTGGTATTGTTACTGTGGTGTTGTTACTGTGGTGTTGTTACTGTTGTGTTGTTACTGTGGTGTTGTTACTGTGGTGTCTTCGTCAGGGGAAATGAAAAGCACTTTTGATTATATATGTGTTTCCGGAGCAGAGGACCCGAGCCATGGCGAAGCTCATCCCTATATTGTGGGAAATAGACAGACATAAGAGAGAGGGAGGGAGGGAGACAGGGAGAGACCCCGATGATGGAGGGAGAGATCCTAAAGATGGAGGGAGGGATCCTAAAGATGGAGGGAGGGATCTTGAAGATGGAGGGATGGATCCTGAAGATGGAGGGAGGGATTTTGAAGATGAGGAGAGGAAGATATTTTGAGGAGGAGAAAGGGTAAAATTACGGGATATTGAGGAGCTCTCGTTAAGAGAGAGAGAGAGAGAGAGAGAGAGAGAGAGAGAGAGAGAGAGAGAGAGAGAGAGAGAGAGAGAGAGAGAGAGAGAGAGAGAGAGAGAGAGAGAGAGAGAGAGAGAATATTCTGAGGAGTAGGTGAGAGTAAACAAGAATCTTGAAGGAGGGAGCGAGTGAGTGAGTGAGGGAGGGAGGGAGGGAGGGACGTAGGGATCCTCGAGAAGGAGGAGCATGATGATGAAGGAGACAGAGGAAGAGGGAAGCGAGGAAGTGTATTAAAGCTGCTGGTACAGGAGGGTCTACCTCGTGGACCAGCCACAAGCACTTCACACACACACACAAAAAAAACATTTCTCCCGTATCTTTCCGCAGTGAAACGCAAAATTAAAAATACATTCCATTTAACTTACTCTTTTTTTCACTTCATTACGAAGTTCAAGACAAAAAAAAAAACAGTGACTGTCATAGACCGGGATAGAGTGAACGAAGTGAAGTGCGTCTGAGGTGCCCCAGGAAATCAGGTAACAACAGATGCTTACAACCCAGCTGGAATTTTGTTTGCTACCCGGCCTCTGATTGTTGTTACTTGGTCGTGGTAAAGTAGTTACCATGTAGCACAGAACCTGCTTCTAGTAGTGTTAACTTCAACCTCACTTGACGATGAAGGATGAATGTATCCGGACGACTTATTTTTGAGTATAATGACGGTACGGCTTCCAGTCGTATGAGAAGAGATGCATCATGTTTGTGTCACTGGCTGCAGCTGCTGCTCAAAAAATACTTTTTGTTACATTGCTGTCAATGAAAAAAATATCTATCAGTTTGTAAATTTTGGGGTAAAAATATTATTTCGAAAGGGAGTTTGACTTATTATTATTATTATTATTAATATCATAATAATATTATTAACATAATTTAAAAATATACATCTTTAAAAGTATAAGAGAAAATTTTAGAAAGGACCTAATTTTAAATAAGTTCTTGCTAATTGACCAGTTTTACTTATATATATATATATATATATATATATATATATATATATATATATATATATATATATATATATATATATATATATATATATATATATATATATATATATATACATATATATATATATATATATATATATATATATATATATATATATATATATATATATATATATATATATATATATACATATATATATGTGTGTGTGTGTGTGTGTGAGTGTGTGTGTGTGTGTGTGTGTGTGTGTGTGTGTGTGTGTGTGTGTGTGTGTGTGTGTGTGTGTGTGTGTACTCACCTAGTTGTACTCACCTAGTTGAGGTTGCGGGGGTTGAGCCCAAGCTCCTGGCCCCGCCTCTTCACTGATCGCTACTAGGTCACTCTCCCTGAGCCGTGAGCTTTATCATACCTCTGCTTAAAGCTATGTATGGATCCTGCCTCCACTACATCGCTTCCCAAACTATTCCACTTACTGGCTACTCTGTGGCTGAAGAAATACTTCCTAACATCCCTGTGATTCATCTGTGTCTTCAGCTTCCAACTGTGTCCCCTTGTTACTGTGTCCAATCTCTGGAACATCCTGTCTTTGTCCACCTTGTCAATTCCTCTCAGTATTTTGTATGTCGTTATCATGTCTTCCCTATCTCTCCTGTCCTCCAGTGTCGTCAGGTTGATTTCCCTTAACCTCTCCTCGTAGGACATACCTCTTAGCTCTGGGACTAGTCTTGTTGCAAACCTTTGCACTTTCTCTAGTTTCTTCACGTGCTTGGCTAGGTGTGGGTTCCAAACTGGTGCCGCATACTCCAATATGGGCCTAACGTACACGGTGTATAGGGTCCTGAACGATTCCTTATTAAGATGTCGGAATGCTGTTCTGAGGTTTGCCAGGCGCCCATATGCTGCAGCAGTTATTTGGTTGATGTGCGCTTCAGGAGATGTGCCTGGTGTTATACTCACCCCAAGATCTTTTTCCTTGAGTGAGGTTTGTAGTCTCTGGCCCCCCTAGACTGTACTCCGTCTGCGGCCTTCTTTGCCCTTCCCCAATCTTCATGACTTTGCACTTGGTGGGATTGAACTCCAGGAGCCAATTGCTGGACCAGGTCTGCAGCCTGTCCAGATCCCTTTGTAGTTCTGCCTGGTCTTCGATCGAGTGTATTCTTCTCATCAACTTCACGTCATCTGCAAACAGGGACACCTCAGAGTCTATTCCTTCCGTCATGTCGTTCACAAATACCAGAAACAGCACTGTGTGTGTGTGTGTGTGTGTGTGTGTGTGTGTGTGTGTGTGTGTGTGTGTGTGTGTGTGTGTGTGTGTGTGTGTGTAAATACAAGCGTGTGTATGTGCTGCATAAAAGTGGAAAGCATGAACGTACGAAGTATCGCTGCTTTAAAAAATAATGCAGCGCTTGCTAGTGCTGGACTTTGAAATGAGGTGAGGAAGAAAGAACGTGAGGTGGGGCAAGATGAACGTGACGTCGGGCAGGGTGAACGTGACGTCAGGCAGGATGAACGTGATGTCGGGAAGGATGAACGTGACGTCGGGCAGGATGAACGTGAGGTTGAGCAGGATGAACGTGACGTCGTGCAGGGTGAACGTGAGGTGGGGCAGGATGAACGTGATGTCGGGAAGGATGAACGTGAAGTGGGGCAGGATGAACGTGATGTCGGGCAGGATGAACGTGAGGTGGGGCAGGATGAACGTGACGTCGGGAAGGATGAACGTGAAGTGGGGCAGGATGAACGCCTGAAGTAACATCAACTGACAGTAAAATCCTGTAAATAGAATATTATTTTTTACCACCATCATCATCATTATATCTCTTCCTCTTTCTCATTCTCCGTCTCTTCCACCTCTCCTTTACCATCCTTCTCTGTGTCTCCTTCACCTCCAGTCTTTACGACATTCTCCTTTCTATCGCCCTTCCTCCTCTTCCCTCACTTACACTCTAACTACCTCTCTCTCACCATCTTCTTGCAGCAGTCTTCTCCCTTCCTCGCCTCCTCCTTATTCTTCTTCCTCTTTCTCTTCCTCCTTTCCTCCAAATTTTCTTTTTCTAGCGCTCCTTAATTCTTTTTCACCTCGTCTCGGCAGAATGATGTGACAGCTAACAGGTAGTTCACGGAACCTCACTACTTCCCTCTCCTTCCCATCACCCCTTTCCCATCACCCCTTCCCATCACCCCATTCCCATCACCCCTTCCCATCACCCCTTCCCATCACCCCCTTCCCATCACCCCATTCCAATCACCCCTTCCCATCACCTCTTCCCATCACCCCTTCCCATCACCCCTTCCCATCACCCCTTTCCCATCACGTCTTTCCCATCACCACTATCTTTCACATCACCCCATCCCATCACCTCTTCCCATCACCCCCTTCCCATCACCCCTTCCCATCACCCCTTCTCATCACATCACCCCATTCCCATCACCCCTTCCCATCACCCCTTCCCATCACCCCTTCCCATCACCTCTTCCCATCACCCCATTCCCATCACGTCTTTCCCATCACCATTATCTTTCACATCACCCCTTCCCATCACCGTGTCTCATCCATCCCCCTCCCTTAACAACCTGTGATAGCACAGCTCCACTTAATAAATAAAACACTCAGTACTGGAATAATTTTCATATAGGCTGAAACGTGCAAATTTTCTCGTCGGATTTTAATTGATTTTTCTTTTGGCTCGACATTGAAATGCAAAAAAATGGTAAATCTTATTTACTTTGTGTAAAAGAAACAAAACACAGCCAGAGAAAGAGAGCTATACCGCGTTGAAATCTGGACGAATGAGGAAGTAATTTGTAATTTGAACCTGTGAAGAAGTGTTCTCGCTATTTCATCAGAATGGGGAGATGTTTTCGCTATTTTAGTAGAGTGGGGAAGTGCTCTCGCTATTTTAATAGAAAGGGGAAGTATTCTCGTTATTTTAGCAGGAAAGAGGGATGTTATCGCTATTTTAAGCTTCCAAAATACTGATTATCACATTTTTCACTGTCCATTCTGGGAAATACCGGAGTTGTCAACTTGGCAGCAAGGCTGACACACCAGCGAAGGATTTCGCCCTTCCGAGGCTCTAAAATACGTCAGGTTTAAGTGGCCTCCCCAAAACTTAAGAGGCATTGTAGAAAGGCAGAGGGAAAGGAGGAAATAAATAATTAAGTATGGGAACGGGAAGATTGTAAGTAAGACCCCAGGCTATTTACTATACACGTTAGTGGGGCCTCCCTGGGCACTTTCCCTGGAAAATACTAGTATATCCTGCAGTCCATTCCTGGATCTCCATTCTAACAAAGGAAGTAGCACCGTGGCTTGAGAAATGTGACTCACAACAACGAAACAACAGCCATCACTGACACGTTGAATGTGAAACATGGAAGGAAGCCAGAACCAACGCAGGAGAGACCACTGCTGACCCACACACACACACACACACACACACACACACACACACACACACACACGTGTCTCAGTATTTCCTATCTTAGAGGTATACACACACACACACACAAACACACACACACACACACACACACACACACACATACACACACACAGCACAGAAGGGAACATCAAGAGGGAATATACCAACAAGTGTTGGATGACATACGAACAACCGAGGAGGAGGTGCAGAAGCTGCTGAGTGACCTTGACACCTCAAAGGCGATAGGACCGGACAACATCTCCCCGTGGGTCCTTAGAGAAGGAGCAGAGATGCTGTACGTGCCCCTAACCACAATCTTCTACACATCCCTTGAAACTGGGCAATTACCTGAGATATGGAATACGGCAAATGTAGTCCCCATATTTAAGAAAGGAGACAGAAACGAGGCACTAAACTACAGACCTGTGTCCCTGACATGTATAGTATGCAAAGTCATGGAGAAGATTATCAGGAGGAGAGTGGTGGAACACCTGGAACGGAACAAGATTATAAATGAAAACCAGCATGGATTCATGGAAGGCAAATCTTGTATCACAAACCTCCTGGAGTTTTATGACAAGGTAACAGAAGTAAGACACTGTGTATGTTAGGCCCATACTGGAGTATGCAGCACCAGTCTGGAACCCACACCTGGTCAAGCACGCCAAGAAGTTAGAGAAAGTACAAAGGTTTGCAACAAGGCTAGTCCCAGAGCTCAAGGGAATGTCGTACGAGGAAAGGTTAAGGGAAATCGGACTGACGACACTGGAGGACAGAAGGGTCAGGGGAGACATGATAACGACATACAAGATACTGCGGGGAATAGAGAAGGTGGACAGAGATAGGATGTTCCAGAGAGGAGACACAGAAACACAGGGTCACAATTGGAAGCTGAAGACTCAGACGAGTCACAGGGACGTTAGGAAGTATTTCTTCAGTCATAGAGTCGTCAGGAAGTGGAATAGCCTAGCAAGTGAAGTAGTGGAGGCAGGAACCATACATAGTTTTAAGAAGAGGTATGACAAAGCTCAGGAAGCAGAGAGAGAGAGGACCCAGTAGCGATCAGTAAAGAGGCGGGGCCAGGAGCTGAGTCTCGACCCCCTGCAACCACAATTAGGTGAGTACAATTAGGTGAGTACAATTAGGTGAGTACACACACACACACACATTCACACTCACACACACATGTACTCACACACACACGCACACGCACGTACACTCACACACACACACACACAGTGTATACACTGTGTGTGTGTGTGTGTGTGTGTGTAGACAGGTAGCGATAATAAAGCTTAGGAGTATTTTGTATTTCAGAGGAGGTTGGGAGGGGAGGGGAGGGAGGGAGGGAGGGAGGGAGGGAGGGAGGGAGGGAGGGAGGGAGGGAGGGAGGGAGGGAGGGAGGGAGGGAGGGAGGGAGGGAGGGAGAGCAATAACTTAGCAACAATATTTACTTTTACAGAACGGTGGATCCACATATTATGACAGCAGCATGTAAACTGTTTGTGGAGGTTACGTGGAGAAAGTGAGAGTGAGAGTGAGTGAGAGGGGGAGAGAGAGAGAGAGACAGAGAGACAGAGAGACAGAGAGAGAGAGAGAGAGACAGAGAGAGAGAGAGAGAGAGAGAGAGAGAGAGAGAGAGAGAGAGAGAGAGAGAGAGAGAGAGAGAGAGAGAGAATGCAGAATGCAGTGAACTTGGGACTTCAACAGTTCCCAGTAATTTAGGTGCTTTATCGTACTTAAACGTTCCGTGAAAGTTCTCTGAATATTCTCTTAGCCTGCAATTTCGCCTGCCTTGGAAAAGGCTGTTAGTGTACAGCAATATTCCACACATATACAACATCTTGGTATCTGTAATGTTAACGTTTCGCCATCCAGATTCTAGGACATAATTTGAAAACAGCAGAACTATATACAAAAGACGAGGTAATCGGTCCTTGGAGTTGGTGTGAAGAGCACCGTGAAGAATCTGGAACCAGGCTCCTTGCCTGTGCTCCAGATTCTTCACGACCACGGCGCTCTTCACACCAAGGCTGAGGGACCGATTACCTCGTCTTTTGTATATAGTTCTCCTGTTTTCAAATTATGTTCTAAAATTTGTATTGATAAAACCACTGGATGGTGAAACGTCTATGTTAAAGATACCCAGATGTTGCATATGTGTCTAATTTCCATCTTTTCGTTATTGTATATCATTCATGTACACTAATATTCCAGCACAGAGAGAACAAGCGATTTGAAGAGAATTATCATGGGCTTGACATTTCTAGTTTTGAAGCTTCTCATTATCCATTCTATCATTTTCCTAGCAGATGTTTTAGATACATTGTTGTGATCTTTGAAAGTTAGATTCTCTGACATTATCACTCCTAGGTCCTTCACATTAGTTTTTTGCTCCATTGTGTGGTTGGAATTTGTTATTTGTTTTATTCTCCTTTACAGTTTTAAATTTCCTCGAGTTTCTCATAGCCGAATAATTGAAATTCGTTTTCTCTGAAATTCACATTGTTTTCTGTGGCCCATTTAAAGATTTGGTTAATGTCCGCTTGGAGATTTTGCAATGTCTTCGATGGATGACACTGCACCAGTAGCAGTGTAAAACAAGAAGCAGTGTTACACCAGTAACAGTGTAACACCAGTAGCAGTGTAGCACCAGTAACAGTGTAACACCAGTAGCAGTGTAGCACCAGTTGCAGTGTAGCACCAGTAACGTAGTACTGGTAGCGGTACTGGACCTAGCAGTAAGTGGAGCAGTACAGGTGTTCTGATAAATGGTTCTGGAAACCGACAGGTTGAAGATTGAGACACACATGCATGCAACATATGGGAATCTTTATTCAGGAAACGTTTCGCCACACAGTGGCTTCATTAGTCCAATACAAAGTAGAAAGTGGGGGGGGGAGTTTGATGTAATCAGTCCCTCAGCCTGAAATCGATGTGTTCAGTAGAAAGTACAGCATATAGCCGTAGAAGTGGCTTATGTACTGTAGTCAGGTGAGTGGAAGCAGGAGGAGGCAGGATCACAGTGGAACCATCCACTAGTGTAAGTAGGTCTTCGTCCAAAGGTTGGACAAGTGTTGAAGAATTCCTTGTATCAAGATCCCATGATGATTCCTGATGAATCTTGATACAAGGAATTCTTCAATTCTTGTCCAACCTTAGGACGAAGACCTAATTATACTAGTGGATGGTTCTACTGTGATCCCGCCTCCTCCTGCTTCCACTCACCTGACTACAGTATATAAGCCACTTCTCCAGCCATGTGCTGTACTTTCTACAAGAGTGATGGTCTGAACACATCGATTCCAGGCTGAGGGACTGTTTACCTCAAACTCCTCTTCTTATCCCTTTCCGCTTTGTATTGGACTGATGAAGTCACTGTGTGAAGACACGATCCCTTAATAAAGATTCCCGTATGTTGCATAAGTGTCTCAGTCTTCAGTACAGGTATTGTTGCAACTTCTCTCAGTGCTCCTTGAACCCGTACCTTCACTCCGGGGATACAAGCTTGAGGTTTTTCCAGCTTAAGTTACAGAGTTCAAGCCGATTTAAAGAACAATTAAGTAGAGACTTTAAGCTTTCATATAACGAGATAATCACTGGAGCATGTTAATGTGTTCCTGTTCTCTTTCTCTCCATTTTTCCCTCTTTCCCTCCTTTCCTTTCTTCCTTCCCTCCTTCCTCTCCTCTCCCTCCCTCCCTCCTACATTACTACACCATCATGGGACTCAAGAGGAGTATGACTCTAAGACTGGCACTATCACGCTGACCAGTCCCCACTCTCTCTCTCTCTCTCTCTCTCTCTCTCTCTCTCTCTCTCCAATGGCGTGAAGGGCAGATGGAGATCATACCTGCCTATGCATCAGCTAGTGAAGGATAGATGGAGGGATGGAGAGGGAACCTCTCTATCCACCAGCTGTCATGAACGTCAACTTACCAAGACCAAGAAAATGGGAGACAAAAGAAGCTCGAGAAAGAGAAACAGACAAAGGAAGAGAGAAAGAAAGAAGGAGAGAGAGAACAGAAGAAGGGTGTCTGCTGATATGAGGAGGAATGACAATGACTGCTGATGAGTAGAGTGATGGGAATGACTACGTCCTCTGCCGTCTTTTTCCTTTGCCATCTCCTCCATCTCTGCCACCTCTGCAAGCAGCCATCAACACTGTAACCACCACCATCACCACCTACTACTTCTTCAACTTTGCCTCCAGCCCCTTCTGTCAAAATGTCCACGAAGGAACTCTATAGAAAGTGTGAGAAGACATTTAGGCTTGAAGAAAGTGGCATTCACTGTGGAATGTCCCAGGGGTGATTCCTTGTCTCCTGCAATGGAGTTATTACCACAATTAACACACAAAACTGGGAAGGTAAATGTGTACTGCCCTGAAGGCGAGATAAAGGTGTTTGGTTACACAGAACAGACATCAGATGTGGGAGTTTCAAAGGAGGCTAGACCACCATTAGGATGAGAGAGGACCTTTCCAGGTTGCTCAGAGACCATAAGGAAGATTCATACCAGACTGGAGGTGCGAGGGTACGAAATACAGTGAGCCTTGTGTTTTATTTGAGCTTCAGAGAGACCAAAGGAATATTAAATAAAAATAAAAATATTAGATAGTGAGAAGAGAAAGCAAAGGTGACATGATTAATGTGAGGTTAGAAACCAAGGCATAGAATAACGCAAGAGAGGCACGTACAGTGGTGCATTATAGTGGAACACATACCTAGACATAGATGCGTAAACATGAGACTGACATGTAGAGCAGAATAGCCAGGAGAACCCAGACAACAACACTGGGACACAACAAGGAGCTAGTAAAACCCAGTGCAGAGTAGTCAAGAAATCCCAAGAAACGCTGAAGTATATGAGACAGATAATGTCATGGGAGAAGACAGGGAAGATAAACTGTGTAGATACTACGCCAGAGACACCAGCAACTATGGAAAAAAAATTGATGGACTGACCACATCGACTCAAGGTTGAGGGACTGATTACCTCATTCTCCTCCTGTTCTTCAAGTTTCTCCTTTGTATGGACTGATGAAGCCACTGTGTGGCGAAACGTTTCCTCGGTAAAGATCCCCAAGAGTTGCACATGTGTCTAATTTATCACATCTCTTTCCATATCTCACACGAGATTGAGTATGAGGTACCTTGTGAAACAGCTCTTCACTGTGGCAGCCTCCGACTTAACTTTGTTTACAATATATTTTTGGTTAGAATGTTAAAGAACCACCTGCCCACTTTTCCAGTTATTTCTTTAAAACATGATAATATAATACGTTAAAGGTGATTGAAGGAAGGGTCACCCTTGACAAAATAAGAGAACACTGAATCAATGGTCCCAGACTATTTTAACATTGTGCCAGAAGTGATGGGAATGATTGCTGGCGTGTGGAGTGATGGGAATGACTGCTGGCGTGTAGAGTGATGAGAATGATTGCTGGCGTGTGGAGTGATGGGAATGACTGCTGGCGTGTAAAGTGATGGGAATGACTGCTGACGTGTGGAGTGATGGGAATGACTGCTGACGTGTGGAATGATGGGAATGACTGCTGACGTGTGGAGTGATGGTAGAGGCTGCAATCGTGTAATGGGTGTGTGGTGGACCGTCCTCCCACCCATCATGCCGCCTGCGGCCATAAACCCAGAGCAAACAAACCGCAGCCACCCAGGATATACGCCAGGGAAAAACATGACCCAGGAAAAACAAACCCAGCAACGCGTGCTGGGACGTGGGAGGCAGGGACGTGGGAGGCAGGGACGTGGGAGACAGGGACGTGAGAGGCAGGGACGTGGGAGGCAGGGACGTGGGAGGCAGGGACGTGGGAGGCAGGGACGTGGGAAGCAGGGATGTGGGAGAGACAGGGACACGGGAGGCAGGGACGTGTAAAGCAGGGATGTGGGGGAGACAGGGAAGCAGGAGGCAGGGACGTGGGAGGCTGGGACGTGGGAGTGGTAGTCTGACACACATCCAGACACATGTCAAGCCTCACATAGGGACGCAAGCAAGGTAAACACCTTCACTGTTTACCCAACACCTGCTGCCACACTGTGTGTCTTCGCATCTCCTATCAAGAGTGCCGAAGATTTCTTGTAAACTGTAACCGAGGGAAGAGACTAACTTGCATTTCCGTAACCATCTGTAACCATTAGAGTCTTCCCTCCCTAGCGTGCCTTTGTACCACTTACCTGCAAGCCCGTCCCAAGAAGCTCATCACTAGAAATCCCTTCCTTAAATCACTTGCAAAGGCAACTGCTCAAGAAGAAATTTATCGCTTATATACAGTAATGGATCTAAGCAGGAATCTATTGGCAGGGCTACATCTGCTCTTGTTGCCATCTCCCTGGATAATAACGATAGGAACTATGTTGTGTTAGGTATAAAAATTAACAATTGGGCGTCTACACTACATACTACATTGTTTGCCATCCTAATCGCGCTAAAGTTAACTTATGACACTGAGATTGACTCTGTTATTATTACTGATTCTCTATCATCATTGAAGACTCTTGACTTAAATAATGATTAACATGATCACTGGAGAAGCCAGGTATCGATACTCAGGTATCCGGGAAAAGGAATTTATATACAAATATTATGGATTATATCACACACTGGATAACTCCTTCATGATAAAATTAATAAGTTAGCAAAAAAAAAAAAGTACCCTAAAGGAAAATGTAGCATCTAACTTGGGTGTCTGTGTCTAGCATTAGGAATAACGTTAGGAGAAACGTAAATAATAAAACATGAACGTAGGAAAGTGCGTTCATGGAGATACTTGCCTTGTAAAAAGACTGACGGATATAGTGGCAAGACTTAGTCTTGGTTACAAGTACTTCTGGCAGCCATATTGTCACTATCTAGAACACTATGTGCTTAATTGTCCACTTATTGAGGAATATAGAGGAAGACAGTGTAATAACTTACGTGATATGTCAAGACATCATATTAATATAAATAACATATCAAACATATTAAGCAAATTTCTTAAATATGCTTGCAATATGTAAGTCAAGCGTAGATATACATCCAGATGAACTGTCGTTAACGCTTTCGGGGCCTAGTTCGTAGGCCTTTTGTATATCCATATGTTCTTGCGCTACCCTCTACAGGATGGATATGTGGTGAACAATAAACTAGCTACTTCGACGGCAAAATCTTATTCAAGAAAGAGGACAGCCTCACTTGACGCAGGTCTGTGGTCTGTCTTCCCCACCAGGTTTTATCACCTCATTTAAAATATAGTGTGGTGAACTGTACACGTAAAGTGCTAAAATCTTTTAACATCGTAAGTGTATACAGAGATAAATGGATAGATAGATAGATAGATAGATGGATAGATAGATAGATAGACAGATAGATAGGTAGATAGATAGATAGATAGGATAGATAGATAGATAGATAGATAGATAGAGAGAGAGAGAGAGAGAGAGAGAGAGAGAGAGAGAGAGAGAGAAAGTGAGTGAGTTTTATTGATTGCCCAAAAAAGAGAAAGTGTCTGAGGAGAGAGAGTTTTTGGTGCACAAACTCTCAACAAGTGTTGTCATGGATGGCAGGCTACCAGACAGCTGGTGACAACGGTGGTAAACACACCATCACAGTGCCGCCCCCACCACCACCAGGCATCTCCCTACCCCCTACCCCTTACCCCCAAAGTGCCATTGGTGCCGCCCAGGTGAATGGCACCCTTCGCGCATGCCTTCTCATGCGCCCTTAGTGTTTATGTCTCACGCTCGCTCACGGGCCCAGGGATCTCCATTGTCTGGCCTGGGGGAAAAAATGGCGTGGGCCCCTGAGGGAGCATGCTGACCGAGTGCCATTTGTTTTGTGGGGACGATTCACTCTGGCACCGTGGGCATCATCACCCGAGTGTGAATCTTGTGCATTGTATGGGTTCCACTCTCTCTCTCTCTCTCTCTCTCTCTCTCTCTCTCTCTCTCTCTCTCACTCTCTCTCTCTCTCTCACTCTCTCTCTCTCTCTCTCTCTCTCTCTCTCTCTCTCTCTCTCTCTCTCTCTCTCTCTCTCTCTCTCTCTCTCAAACACTGTGATACCCTCACCCACACTGATATCTTCGCCCACACTGTGATATCGTCACCCACACTGTGATATCGTCACCCACACTGTGATATCGTCACCCACACTGATATCGTCACCCATACTATAATATCGTCACCTACACTTTGATATCGTCACCCACACTGTGATATTGTCACCCACACTGTATATTATTACCTATACTATGATATCGTCACTCACACTGTGATATCGTCACCCACACTGTGATATCGTCACCCACACTGTGATATCGTCACCCACACTGATATCGTCACCCATACTACGATATCGTCACCTATACTTTGATATCATCAACCACACTGTGATATCGTCACCCACACTGATATCGTCACCCACACTGTGATATCGTCACCCACACTGTGATATCGTCACCCACACTGTGATATCGTCACCCACACTAATATCGTCACCCATACTATAATATCGTCACCTACACTTTGATATCGTCACCCACACTGTGATATTGTCACCCACACTGTGATAGCGTCACCCACACTGTGATATCGTCACCCACACTGATATCGTCACCCATACTATGATATCGTCACCTATACTTTGATATCGTCACCCACACTGTGATATTGTCACCCACTCTGTGTATTTTTACCTATACTATGATATCGTCACTCACACTGTGATAACGTCACCCACACTGTGATATCGTCACCCACACTGTGATATCGTCACCCACACTGATATAGCCACCCATACTATGATATCGCAACCTATACTTTGATATCGTCACTCACACTGTGATATCGTCACCCACACTGTGATATCGTCACCCACACTGTGATATCGTCACCCAAACTTTGATATCGTCACCCACACTGATATCGTCAACAATACTACGATATCGTCACCTATACTTTGATATCATCAACCACACTGTGATATCGTCACCCACACTGTGATATCGTCACCCACACTGTGATATTGTCTCCCACACTGTGATATCGTCACCTACACTGTGATGCCGTCACCCAAACTTTGATATTGTCACCCACACTGATATCGTCAACAATACTACGATATCGTCACCTATACTTTGATATCATCAACCACACTGTGATATTGTCTCCCACACTATGATATTGTCATCTACACTATGTTATCGTCACCCACACTGTGATATCGTCACCTACACTGTGATGCCGTCACCCACACTGATATCGTCACCCACACTATGATATCGTCACGTATACTTTGATATCGTCACCAACACTGTGATATCGTCACTCACACTGCGATATCGTCACCCACACTGTGATATCGTCACCCACAATGTGATATTGTTACCTACAATGTGATATCGTCACTCATACTGTGATATCGTCTCCCACACTATGATATCGTCACCTACACTATGTTATCGTCACCCACACTTATATCGTCACCCACACTGATATCGTCACCCACACTGTGATATCGTCACCCAGATTG
This sequence comes from Cherax quadricarinatus, assembly GCF_038502225.1. NCBI lineage: Eukaryota > Metazoa > Arthropoda > Malacostraca > Decapoda > Parastacidae > Cherax > Cherax quadricarinatus. The sequence continues at coordinate 27,887,792 of NC_091311.1, read as the reverse complement.
TGATATCGTCACCCACACTGTGACATTCTCACCCACACAGTGATATTGTCACCCACACTGTGATATCGTCACCCACACTGTGATGCCGTCACCCAAGCTGATATCGTCACCCACACTGATATCGTCACCCACACTGTGATATCGTCACCTATACTGATATCGTCACCCACACTGTGACATTCTCACCCACACAGTGATATTGTCACCCACACTGTGATATCGTCACCCAGATTGTGATATCGTCACCCACACTGTGATGCCGTCACCCACGATGATATCGTCACCCACACTGTGATATCGTCACCTACACTGATATCGTCACCCACACTGTGACATTCTCACCCACACAGTGATATTGTCACCCACACTGTGATATCGTCACCCAGATTGTGATATCGTCACCCACACTGTGATGCCGTCACCCACGCTGATATCGTCACCTACACTGACATCGTCACCCACACTGTGATATCGTTACCTACACTGATATCGTCACCCACACTGAGATATCGTCACCCAGATTGTGATATCGTCACCCACACTGTGACATTCTCACCCACACTGATATCGTCACCCACACTGTGATATCGTCACCCAGATTGTGATATCGTCACCCACACTGTGACATTCTCACCCACACTGTGATATTGTCACCCACACTGAGATACCGTCACCCACACTGTCATTCTCACCCACACTGTGATATCGTTACCCACACTGTGACATCCTCACCCACACTGTAATATCGTCACTGACAATGTAATATCGTCACTCACACTGTGATATCATCACCCAAACTGTGATATCGTCTCCCACACTGTGATGACGTCACACACACTGATATCGTTACCCACACTGATGTCGTCACCCACACTGATATCGTCACCAACATTGTGATATCGTCACCCACACAGTGATATCGTCACCCACACTGTGATATCGTCACCCACACTGTGATATCGTCACCCACGGTGTGATATCATCACCCACACTGATATCGTCACCCATACTATGATATCGTCAACCACACTGTGATATCGTCATCCACACTGTGATATTGTTATCTACAATGTGATATCGTCACTGACACTGTGATAACGTCTCCCACACTATGATATCGTCACCTACACTATGTTATCGTCATCCACACTGTGATATCCTCACCCACACTGTGATGTCGTCACCCACACTGGTATCGTCATCCACACTGATATCGTCACCTACACTGTGACATTCTCACCCACACTGTGATATCGTCACCCACACTGCGATATCGTCACCCACACAGTGATATCGTCACCCACACTGTGTTATCGTCACCCACACTGTAATGTCGTCACCCACACTGATAACGTCACCCACAATTTAATATCCTCACCCACATTGTGACATTCTCACCCACACTGTGATATCGTCACCGACACTGTAATATCGCCACTCACACTGTGATATCGTCACCCAAACTGTGATATCGTCACCCACACTGTGATAACGTCACCCACACTGTGATGTCGTCACTCACACTGATATCGTTACCCACACTGATATCGTCACCTACACTGTGATATCATCACCCACACTGGTATCGTCGCCCACACTGTGATATCGTCACCCACACTGTGATATCGTCACCCACACTGTGATATCGTCACTCAACTGTGATATCGTCACCCGTACTGTGATATCCTCACCCACACTGCAATATCGCCACCCGCAGTATGATATCGTCACCCACACTGTAATATCGTCTCCCACACTATGATATCGTCTCCCACACTATGATATCGTCTCCCACACTATGATATCGTCACTCACACTGTGATATCGTCTCCCTCACTATGATATCGTCACCCACACTGTGATATCGTCACTCAACTGTGATATCGTCACTCAACTGTGATATCGTCACCCACACTGTGATATCCTCACCCGCACTATGATATCGTCTCCCACACTGTGATAGCGTCACCCACACTGTGATATCGTCACCCACACTGATATCGTCACCCATACTATGATATCGTCACCTATACTTTGATATCGTCACCCACACTGTGATATTGTCACCCACTCTGTGTATTTTTACCTATACTATGATATCGTCACTCACACTGTGATAACGTCACCCACACTGTGATATCGTCACCCACACTGTGATATCGTCACCCACACTGATATAGCCACCCATACTATGATATCGCAACCTATACTTTGATATCGTCACTCACACTGTGATATCGTCACCCACACTGTGATATCGTCACCCACACTGTGATATCGTCACCCAAACTTTGATATCGTCACCCACACTGATATCGTCAACAATACTACGATATCGTCACCTATACTTTGATATCATCAACCACACTGTGATATCGTCACCCACACTGTGATATCGTCACCCACACTGTGATATTGTCTCCCACACTGTGATATCGTCACCTACACTGTGATGCCGTCACCCAAACTTTGATATTGTCACCCACACTGATATCGTCAACAATACTACGATATCGTCACCTATACTTTGATATCATCAACCACACTGTGATATTGTCTCCCACACTATGATATTGTCATCTACACTATGTTATCGTCACCCACACTGTGATATCGTCACCTACACTGTGATGCCGTCACCCACACTGATATCGTCACCCACACTATGATATCGTCACGTATACTTTGATATCGTCACCAACACTGTGATATCGTCACCCCCACTGTGATATCGTCACTTACACTGTGATATCGTCACCCACGCTGTGATATTGTTACCTACAATGTGATATCCTCATTCACACTGTGATATCGTCTCCCACACTATATCGTCACCTACACTATGTTATCGTCACCTTAGCGCCTCAGCAAATACATCAACATCTTGGGTATCAACATGGTAATGGATATTGTCTAAGTTTTAATACTATGCTTTTGAAATCCAAAATCTGTAAAAAAAGAAAAAAGTATCTTACTGGCGAATTTTGTCTCTTCAGAGGAACTATCGTTTACGACGTAATTCATCTCACTAGCTTCCAAAGTGATATATCGTGACATCACCCGGTCTGACCTCTCTGCCGTTGACATCAAACTTATTCTGCAGAATTTGAGGGTGATGCCAGACCAGCACCATACATCAAAGATATTATTTTGACCCAGAAAAGAAACAGCCCTCCCCTTCCCCAGTATGTTGCAAACACATGCGTCCAAGCAGCTGAATATGCATGTGACGTATGTCGTGTTCTGACGTAGATATTTGAAACGAACATAATGACCAGAGGAGACATGAAACCTTAGTGAGAGACATTAGCTAGTTAGAAATGTGGAAACATGACAACTTTGGTGAGAAACATGAGGTCCTTGAAAGTGTACACATGAAACCTATTATGAGAGAAGGGTAGAGACAGACAGTAGACTATTACTACCATGATGGAGAGATCACAGGCTACTATTACCACGATGGAGTGATCACAGGCTACTATTACCATTATTGAGTGATCATAGCCGGCTGGACGATGTGATAACCCAGGCCACACACTACCACCTTCACTAACGGCCTAGTCCGACAATCAGCACACCACTATGTACCGAAGTGACATATTCTCCTCAGAGGCGCAGACGAAGGGAGGTCACCCTTGTGGTTACGTCTCTCTGACGGAGGCTACCGTGCACCCTCTTGTGCACAGGATCATCGAGGAGGAGGAAGAGTTTCTCCCCAGCTCACCCTCCAGTTCCCCCAGGTTCTCTCGCAGGGGCAACCGCAGGGAGCTCAAGAAGTTTCGCGAGACTACTTGCCGCAGGTCGCAGCTGCGAGGACCTGGCTCCTGGTCACCTGAACTGGCCAGGCCCGTCTCCACACGCTCCTCAGGTGAGTTGGCACCACAGGGAAGGGGGGAACACGCTGCCTGGCACTCACTATGGACCCGGCATTCTCGGGCCAAATGCTGTTCAGTGACCATCTGGCACGATAACCTTTTGCATTATTATTTTTATTTTAGTTATTATTATTATTATTATTATATTGTTCTCTGTATCTGAATTTCTTTCTTTCTTTCTTTCTCTTTCTCTCTCTCTCTCTCTCTCTCTCTCTCTCTCTCTCTCTCTCTCTCTCTCTCTCTCTCTCTCTCTCTCTCTCTCTCTCTCTCTCTCTCTCTCTGTCTGTCTCTGTGTCTGTCTGTCTCTGTGTTTGTCTGTTTGTCTGTCTGTCTGTCTGTCTGTCTGTCTTTCTGTCTGTCAGTCTGTCTCTCACTCTCTCTCTCTCTCTCTCTCTCTCTCTCTCTCTCTCTCTCTCTCTCTCTCTCTCTCTCTCTCTCTCTCTCTCTCTCTCTCGCAACAGCGAAATTTACATCAGAAAGTTACTGCTTTTCAATATTGAAAACTGCAACATTATTAGTCTCATTACTTCGACATTACCATATCGACTGAGACCACCACTGATGATGCGCTCGATGGGATTACGACAGGTAATATATATATATATATGTATATATATATATATATATATATATATATATATATATATATATATATATATAGATAAGAGAGTATGCCAAAGCCACTTATACTATGCATAGCATTACAGGGCTGGCTTAAAATTAACTTAAGATTAACTAAGCAATGATGAAGTCAGTGATAAAACATTAATGTAAACAGATTACTATAAAGCACAAGTGAGTATTACAAAGACAGGTCATATGAAGGATTCTGTTAGGTAGTGTATTTAAAAAATAATAAAGTTAGATTGGGTTTTAGGTTTAACATTTATGTGATATAATTGTGAGAAACATTTAAGATATACAATTTATAAGGTTCAGTTATTCAGTATTTATTTGGTTTTGGGTGAGTAAGTGATCTTTGAGTAGAGACTTGAATTTATAAACAGGTAGTGTTTCTTTTATATTTACAGGTAATGAATTCCAGATTTTAGGGCCTTTTATGTGCATTGAGTTTTTGCATAGTGTGAGATGAACACGAGGAACATCAAAGAGTGATCTGTGCCTTGTGTTATGGTCATGTGTTCTGTTGAGGTTGGCAAGGAGATGTTTGAGGGGAGGGTTAATATCAGAGTTAAGTGTTCTATGTATGTAATAGGTGCAGTAATAAGTATGGATGTTTTGTATGGTGAGTAGGTTTAGTGTATTGAATATTGGTGGAGTGTGCTGCCTGTAGTGAGAATTTGTTATCATTCTAACTGCAGCCTTTTGTTGGGTAATTAGTGGTCTGAGATGGTTAACTGTTGTTGAGCCCCATGCACAAATTCCATAGGTGAGATAGGGGTAAATAAGAGAGTGATATAGGGCCAGGAGGGCTGACTGTGGAACATAGTACCGTATCTTCGATAGTATGCCTACAGTCTTGGAAATTTTCTTAGAAATTTGTTGTATATGTGTATGAAATTTGAGTCTATTATCAAGGTGGATTCCTAAGAATTTTCCCTCTGTTAGCTTTGTGATAGGTGATCCGTTTATCATTATGTTAAGAGGGACATCTGTAGCTCTGTTACCAAACTGAATGAAGTAGGTTTTGTCAATGTTTAGTGTAAGTTTGTTAGTCCTCATCCAGGTAGATATTTTCTGTAATTCGGTATTTACAGTATTGGCTAGTGTGACTGGGCTCGGGTGAGAGAAGACGTATGTAGTGTCATCTGCAAATAGTGTGGGTTTGAGTAATTGCGAAGCATTTGGAAGGTCATTTATGTATAGGAGAAAGAGAAGAGGGCCAAGGACACTTCCCTGTGGGACACCAACTGTAATTGGTTGCGCAGAAGAGTTTGCCCCATTTGCGTACACATATTGGCTTCTGTTGCTGAGGTATGACTTGAGGTAATTGAGGGAGTGCCCTCTTATACCATAGTGTGACAATTTTACGTGGAGCAAGTCATGGTCAACTGTATCAAAAGCTTTACGTAAGTCAATGAAGATCCCCAGTGGGACTTCTTTTTTTTCTATTGCAGTGTATATATGTTCTAGCATGTGTATAATAGCATCATTAGTATTTTTATTAGGCCTGAATCCAAATTGGCAGGGGTTGAGTATGTTTTGGGAGATAAGGTAGGAGTAGATTCGTTTGTGAATTAGTTTTTCAAAGATTTTTGAGAGAGGGTGTAAGTTGGATATTGGCCTATAGTTATTCAACTCTGTTTGGTCTCCTCCTTTGTGGATCGGGGTGACCCTTGCTATTTTGAGTACTGTAGGGAAGGTGGAGGATTCAATGGATTTGTTAAAGAGTGTTGCAATGATTGGAGATAGCACTTGTGACACTTTTTTATATATAAAGGGTGGTAAGGTACTTAAATCTCCTGCCTTGTTTTTTAGTGCATTGATAATAAGGGAGACTTCGTATGGGTTAGTCGGAGCTAGGAACAGTGTGTTCGGGTAGTTGCCGGTGAGGTAGTTATTTGGTGGGGTATCTGAGCTTGGGATTTTATGGGCAAGGTTTTGTCCTATAGTGGAGAAGAAATCATTGAGTCTGTTTGCTGTTTCTGTTGGTGGGAGTTGGGGTTCATCTGATTTTGCTAATTTTATTTCGCTATTTCGTGATATCTTTTTTGTTCCCAGAATTTCAGATAGTGTTTTCCAGGTCTTTTTTATATCACCTCGTAAGTTGGATAATCTGTTCTCATAATACAATTTTTTTGCCCTTCTTATCAGGCTGGTTAGGATTGACGAGTAACGTTTTGTTTGGTCTCTGGTTATGTGACCCATTCTGTACTGTTTTTCATATTGGTGTTTTGTATTTATGGATTTGAGAATGCTGGGTGTTAGCCAGGGACTGTTCAGTCTCTTTGCTGTCATCTGTTTAGTTTTTTTAGGGCAGTGCTTGTTATAGAGGTATTGGGTCTTTTTTAGAAAATTATTAATACATTCGTCAATATCTGTATAGATTTCTAGCTCAGTGTGCCAATCAATGTTTGCTAATGCTGTTGCGAAGTTATTAATGGCTGCCTCATTGTGAAGTCTGAAGGTGACTTTAGTAGTGTCTTGGGGTAGTTTACCAAGAGTTGTTATGAGGAAAGTAGGGTAGTGGTCTGTGGTATTATCTGTAATTATGCCTGATTTTAAAGGGGATATGGTGTTGGTCCAGATGTGGTCAAGTAGGGAAACACTAGTCTCTGTAACTCTTGTAGGTTTTGTTACTGTTGGTAGTAACATACAGTTACTCATTGTGTTTGTGAATTCAGTAACGTGTGGGTCCTGGTCTTGCAGGAGATTTATATTGAAGTCACCTGAGAGTAGTAAGTGATCTTTGTTCATGCGTGCATCAGTTATCATACTTCCTAGATTTTGACTAAATTGGCTAATGTTTGACTGTGGAACTCTGTAGATGTTTATCAATGTGAGAGGTTTTTGTAGGTATTTGGATTTGAATTTAGCTATTATATATTCCCCATGTTCATCCCTTGTGCAAGTATTAGTGATACATTCTAGTTGGTCTGAGTAGTATATGGCTGTGCCACCCCCTTGTTGGTCTGGCCTACAGTTGTGTATGGCTGTGTAACCAGGAATGGCATAGACATCTGTACTATCAGGCTTTAGCCAGGTTTCAGTTAGTGTAATGATGGACATATTGGCATGTAAGGAATTTAGTAATGCTATGAGGTCATCGTAATGCTTGCTTAAAGATCTGATATTGTAGTTAAAGATAGTTATGTTGTTGTTGTCACTGAGAAGTGCCTTTGATTGTTCTGCAGTGTAGTAATTACAGTAACTGTTTGATTCATTTAAGTCATTAAATAAGAGGTTGGTATCAGGATCAATGCTTGTAATCATAAGATTTGTAGTGAATCTATAGTTAGAATTAAGTATAAAACAAAGTAAATAGTCTTAAGCTAAAAAATAGCACCTGAATTATTTAACAAATGTAAAATAATGAGCTAAGGGACTAATACAAATAAAGTGATGATCATATAATAGTGCTTGGGAATATGATAGTAGGTAGTACTATAAAGGTAATTTTTTAAAGTTATAATTATAGTTTAAAATTATAATAAAAAGGGACTAATATAGGTTGTGAATAAATGAGCTTTGGAATATAATGGCAAGATTGTGAGCTTATTCTACTTTAGCACCTGAGAATAGCACCTTGATTATTTTAACAGTTGTGGATATATAAACTAGGATAGTTATATAAAGCTAAAATAAAGGAGAAAATATAAAAGGGACTAAAATTAAGTAATGGTAAGCAAAGTTAAATGGACAGATGGTAGGAATTATAATATAAACTTATAATATAAAAATACAATTTGAAATGGTACTTGCAATTGCACTAGAGTCTGGTATGGGTTGTTGACAAGATCAAGGTTATAACTATAGATTTAAATTGACAAAATAAAATTCACAATTAAAGTACCAAAAGAATAATAGTAAAAAATCACAATGGTAATGTCTTGGTTATAATATGATAGTAAGATGGTAGACAGGTACCCAGGTACACAGGTACAAAGGATAATACAAGGTTGGGGTTGAATATAAAAACTTGAAAATTTGGCAACAAAATGTTATGGGAAGTATAAAATAATGTTTAATGTACAAAAGTAAAATTGACTGGTAGTAAATATGGTGTTTAATAAAATTTTAGTAAGTAATAATGATTACAAAAAAGTGAAATAGTAATGTTTATTTCATTCAATATTGCACTGGTAGTTATACTTGAGGTTATATGGCAGTACAAGGTAATTAAGAGTAATCTAGGATAGTAAATGTGGTATTAAAACAGGTAAAGGTAATTAGACAAGTAATGGTTATTAAATGTCAAAAATGTTAAGAGTAAATTGAAATTTTAGTAAAAATGATATTTATTAATTTTAGTAAGTAATATCAATTGATAGTATTTAAAAAAATATGAGGTAGTAATATGGACAGAGAAAGTATCAATTCAGCTAATGTTCAAGCGAACAATAGTAAATAAGAAAATCACATAAGGTGATTTATGCTTACTAGTAAAATCACAAAATGAGGTAGTTGATTATTTAAATACTAAGAGATTGTACAATGAAATTTGAACAATAATGGAGCAAAACATACACTACACTACGTAGACTTTTAAGTTGGACATTGTTTAGTTATTCTCTGTAAGATTAGTATCCCTGAGAAATCGTGATAGATCATTCTCGTTCGTGATTGTGTACAGTTGACCTACATATATAAACTAAGGGAGAAGGAAGTTCGGGTGAAATATAAGCAACTAAAGGCAGAAAGGTGGGCTGGTGCAGGTGTGAGTAGTGGTGGGGTTGAAGAGGGTTGGAATAGTTTAAGAAATGCAGTTTTAGAATGTGGGGCAGAAGTTTGTGGTTGTAGAAGGGTGGGTGCAGGAGAAAAGAGGAGTGATTGGTGGAATGATAAAGTAAAGAGTTGTGGGGGAGGTACGTGAGGCATTACGTAGAATGAAAGGGGGTAAAGCAGCTGGAACTGATGGGATCATGACAGAAATGTTAAAAGCAGGGGGGATATAGTGTTGGAGTGGTTGGTACTTTTGTTTAATAAATGTATGAAAGAGGGGAAGGTACCTAGGGATTGGCGGAGAGCATGTATAGTCCCTTTATATAAAAGGAAAGGGGACAAAAGAGACTAAAAATTGTAGAGGAATAAGTTTACTGAGTATACCAGGAAAAGTATACGGTAGGGTTATTATTGAAAGAATTAGAGGTAAGACAGAATGTAGGATTGCGGACGAGCAAGGAGGTTTCAGAGTGGGTAGGGGATGTGTAGATCAAGTGTTTACATTGAAGCATATATGTGAACAGTATTTAGATAAAGGTAGGGAAGTTTTTATTGCATTTATGGATTTAGAAAAGGCATATGATAGAGTGGATAGGGGAGCAATGTGGCAGATGTTGCAAGTATATGGAATAGGTGGTAAGTTACTAAATGCTGTAAAGAGTTTTTATTAGGATATTGAGGCTCAGGTTAGGGTGTGTAGAAGAGAGGGAGACTACTTCCCGATAAAAGTAGGTCTTAGACAGGGATGTGTAATGTCACCATGGTTGTTTAATATATTTATAGATGGGGTTGTAAAAGAAGTAAATGCTAGGGTGTTCGGGAGAGGGGTGGGATTAAATTATGGGGAATCAAATACAAAATGGGAATTGACACAGTTACTTTTTGCTGATGATACTGTGCTTATGGGAGATTCTAAAGAAAAATTGCAAAGGTTAGTGGATGAGTTTGGGAATGTGTGTAAAGGTAGAAAGTTGAAAGTGAACATAGAAAAGAGTAAGGTGATGAGGGTATCAAATGATTTAGATAAAGAAAAATTGGATATCAAATTGGGGAGGAGGAGTATGGAAGAAGTGAATGTTTTGAGATACTTGGGAGTTGACGTGTCGGCGGATGGATTTATGAAGGATGAGGTTAATCATAGAATTGATGAAGAAAAAAAGGTGAGTGGTGCGTTGAGGTATATGTGGAGTCAAACAACGTTATCTATGGAGGCAAAGAAGGGAATGTATGAAAGTATAGTGGTACCAACACTCTTATATGGGTGTGAAGCTTGGGTTGTAAATGCTGCAGCGAGGAGGTAGTTGGAGGCAGTGGAGATGTCCTGTCTAAGGCCAATGTGTGGTGTAAATATTATGCAGAAAATTCGGAGTGTGGAAATTAGGAGAAGGTGTGGAGTTAATAAAAGTATTAGTCAGAGGGCAGAAGAGGGGTTGTTGAGGTGGTTTGGTCATTTAGAGAGAATGGATCAAAGTAGAATAACATGGAGAGCGTATAAATCTATAGGGGAAGGAAGGCGGGGTAGGGATCGTCCTCGAAAGGGTTGGAGGGAGGGGGTAAAGGAGGTTTTGTGGGCAAGGAGCTTGGACTTCCAGCAAGCGTGCATGAGCGTGTTAGATAGGAGTGAATGGAGACGAATGGTACTTGGGACCTGACGATCTGTTGGAGTGTGAGCAGGGTAATATTTAGTGAAGGGATTCAGGGAAACCGGTTATTTTTATATAGTCGGACTTGAGTCCTGGAAATGGGAAGTACAATGTCTGCACTTTAAAGGAGTGGTTTGGGATATTGGCAGTTTGGAGGGATATGTTGTGTATCTTTATACGTATATGCTTCTAAACTGTTGTATTCTGAGCACCTCTGCAAAAACAGTGATAATGTGTGAGTGAGGTGAAAGTGTTGAATGATGATGAAAGCATTTTCTTTTTGGGAATTTTCTTTCTTTTTTGGGTCACCCTGCCTCGGTGGGAGACGACTTACAGCACCAGACACGATAATTACAGCACCAGACACGATAATTATAGCACCAGACACGATACTTACAGCACCAGACACGATAATTATAGCACCAGACACGATACTTACAGCACCAGACACGATAATTACAGCACCAGACACGATAATTATAGCACCAGACACGATACTTACAGCACCAGACACGATACTTACAGCACCAGACACGATACTTACAGCACCAGACACTATACTTACAGCACCAGACACGATAATTATAGCACCAGACACGATACTTACAGCACCAGACACGATACTTACAGCACCAGACACGATACTTACAGCACCAGACACGATACTTACAGCACCAGACACGATACTTACAGCACCAGACACGATACTTACAGCACCAGACACGATACTTACAGCACCAGACACGATAATTATAGCACCAGACACGATACTTACAGCACCAGACACGATACTTACAGCACCAGACACGATAATTATAGCACCAGACACGATACTTACAGCACCAGACACGATAATTACAGCACCAGACACGATAATTATAGCACCAGACACGATAATTATAGCACCAGACACGATACTTACAGCACCAGACACGATAATTATAGTACCAGACACAAAAATTATAGTACCAGACACAAAAATTATAGCACCAGACACAATAATTATAGCACCAGACACGATAATTATAGCACCGAACATGATAATTACAGCATCAGACACGATAATTATAGTGCTAGACAAGATCATTATAGAACCAGACACGAATATTATAGTGCCAAACACGGTAAGTATAGCCTCAGACATGATAATTATAGCACCAGACATGATAATTATAACTCCAGGCATGATAATTATAACTCCAGACATGATAATTATAGCACCAGACACGATAATTATAGAACCAGACACGATAATTATAGATCCAGACACTATAATTATAGATCCAGACACGATAATTATAGAATAAGACATGATAATTATAGAAGACATGATAATTATAGCACCAGACACGATAATTATAGAACCAGACACGATAATTATAGAACAAGTCTTGATAATTATAGAGACATCTCCACTAATTATCACAGGATAATTAAGTCTTGAGTATTCTGCTTGAAGACACTGCTGGAGTGGGAGTTCTGTCTCAAAACACTACTGGAGTGGGAGTTCTGCCTCAAAACACTGCTGGAGTAGGAGTTCTGCCTCAAAAAACTGCTGGAATGGGAGTTCTGCCTCAAAACACTGCTGGAGTGGGAGTTCTGCTTCAAAACTCTGCTGGAGTGGGATCAATACTTAAAGAAATTCTGGAGTGAGATTTCTTCTTCAAATACTGCTGGAGTGGGAGTTCTGTTTCAAAACACTGCTGGAGTGGGAGTTCTGCCTCAAAACACTGCTGGAGTGGGAGTTCTGCCTCAAAACACTGCTGGAGTGGAAGTTCTGCCTCAAAACAATGTTGGATTGGGAGTTCTGCCTCAAGACACTGCTGGAGTGGGAATTCTGCTTCAAAACACTGCTGGAGTGGGAGCTCTACCTCAAAAAATTGCTGGAGTGGGAGTTCTGCCTCAAAACACTGTTGGAGTGGGAGTTCTTCCTCAAAACACTACTGGAGTTGAAGTTCTGCCTCAAAACACTACAGGAGTGGGAGTTCTGCCTCAAAACACTGCTGGAGTGGGAGTTCTGCCTCAAAACACTGTTGGAGTGGGAGTTCTGCCTCAAAACACTGCTGGATTGGGAGTTCTGCCTCAAGACACTGCTGGAGTGGGAGTTCTGCTTCAAAACACTGCTGGAGTGGGAGCTCTGCCTCAAAACACTGTTGGAGTGGGAGTTCTTCCTCAAAACACTACTGGAGTTGACGTTCTGCCTCAAAACACTACTGGAGTGGGAGTTCTGCCTCAAAACACTGTTGGAGTGGGAGTTCTGCCTCAAAACACTGTTGGAGTGGGAGTTCTGCCTCAAAACACTGCTGGAGTGGGAGTTCTGCCTCAAAACACTGTTGGAGTGGGAGTTCTGCCTCAAAACACTGTTGGAGTGGGAGTTCTGCCTCAAAACACTGTTGGAGTTGAAGTTCTGCCTCAAAACACTACTGGAGTGGGAGTTCTGCCTCAAAACACTACTGGAGTAGGAGTTCTGCCTCAAAACACTGTTGGAGTGGGAGTTCTGCCTCAAAACACTGTTGGAGTGGGAGTTCTGCCTCAAAACACTGTTGGAGTGGGAGTTCTGCCTCAAAACACTGTTGGAGTGGGAGTTCTGCCTCAAAACACTGTTGGAGTGGGAGTTCTGCCTCAAAACACTGTTGGAGTGGGAGTTCTGCCTCAAAACACTGTTGGAGTGGGAGTTCTGCCTCAAAACACTGTTGGAGTGGGAGTTCTGCCTCAAAACACTGTTGGAGTGGGAGTTCTGCCTCAAAACACTGTTGGAGTGGGAGTTCTGCCTCAAAACACTGTTGGAGTGGGAGTTCTGCCTCAAAACACTGTTGGAGTGGGAGTTCTGCCTCAAAACACTGTTGGAGTGGGAGTTCTGCCTCAAAACACTGTTGGAGTGGGAGTTCTGCCTCAAAACACTGTTGGAGTGGGAGTTCTGCCTCAAAACACTGTTGGAGTGGGAGTTCTGCCTCAAAACACTGTTGGAGTGGGAGTTCTGCCTCAAAACACTGTTGGAGTGGGAGTTCTGCCTCAAAACACTGTTGGAGTGGGAGTTCTACCTCAAAACACTGTTGGAGTGGGAGTTCTGCCTCAAAACACTGTTGGAGTGGGAGTTCTGCCTCAAAACACTGCTGGAGTGGGAGTTCTGCCTCAAAACACTGTTGGAGTGGGAGTTCTGCCTCAAAACACTGTTTGAGTGGGAGTCCTGCCTCAAAACACTGTTGGAGTGGGAGTTCTGCCTCAAAACACTGCTGGAGTGGGAGTTCTGCCTCAAAACACTGTTGGAGTGAGAGTTCTGCCTGAAAACACTGCTGGAGTGGGAGTTCTGCCTCAAAACACTGCTGGAGTGGGAGTTCTGCCTCAAAACACTGCTGGAGTGGGAGTTCTGCCTCAAAACACTGCTGGAGTGGGAGTTCTGCCTCAAAACACTGCTGGAGTGGGAGTTCTGCCTCAAAACACTGTTGGAGTGGGAGTTCTGCCTCAAAACACTGCTGGAGTGGGAGTTCTGCCTCAAAACACTACTGGAGTGGGAGTTCTGCCTCAAAATACTGCTGGAGTGGGAGTTCTGCCTCAAAACACTGCTGGAGTGGGAGTTCTGCCTCAAAACACTGCTGGAGTGGGAGTTCTGCCTCAAAACACTGTTGGAGTGGGAGTTCTGCCTCAAAACACTGTTGGAGTGGGAGTTCTGCCTCAAAACACTGCTGGAGTGGTACTTCTGCCTCAAAACACTGTTGGAGTGGGAGTTTTGCCTCAAAACACTGCTGGAGTGAAGGTTCTGCCTCAAAACACTGCTGGAGTGGGAGTTCTGCCTCAAAACACTGCTGGAGTGGGAGTTCTGCCTCAAAACACTGCTGGAGTGGGAGTTCTGCCTCAAAACACTGTTGGAGTGGGAGTTCTGCCTCAAAACACTGCTTGGAGTGGGAGTTCTGCCTCAAAACACTGCTTGGAGTGGGAGTTCTGCCTCAAAACACTGCTGGAGTGGGAGTTCTGCCTCAAAACACTGCTGGAGTGGGAGTTCTGCCTCAAAACACTGCTGGAGTGGGAGTTCTGCCTCAAAACACTGCTGGAGTGGGAGTTCTGCCTCAAAACACTGCTGGAGTGGGAGTTCTGCCTCAAAACACTGCTGGAGTGGGAGTTCTGCCTCAAAACACTGCTGGAGTGGGAGTTCTGCCTCAAAACACTGCTGGAGTGGGAGTTCTGCCTCAAAACACTGCTGGAGTGGGAGTTCTGCCTCAAAACACTGCTGGAGTGGGCGTTCTGCCTCAAAACACTGTTGGAGTGGGAGTTCTGCCTCAAAACACTGCTGGAGTGGGAGTTCTGCCTCAAAACACTGCTGGAGTGGGAGTTCTGCCTCAAAACACTGCTGGAGTGGGAGTTCTGCCTCAAAACACTGTTGGAGTGGGAGTTCTGCCTCAAAACACTGCTGGAGTGGGAGTTCTGCCTCAAAACACTGTTGGAGTGGGAGTTCTGCCTCAAAACACTGTTGGAGTGGGAGTTCTGCCTCAAAACACTGCTGGAGTGGGAGTTCTGCCTCAAAACACTGCTGGAGTGGGAGTTCTGCCTCAAAACACTGTTGGAGTGGGAGTTCTGCCTCAAAACACTGCTGGAATGGGAGTTCTGCCTCAAAACACTGTTGGAGTGGGAGTTCTGCCTCAAAACACTGTTGGAGGGGGAGTTCTGCCTCAAAACACTGCTGGAGTGGGAGTTCTGCCTCAAAACACTGTTGGAGTGGGAGTTCTGCCTCAAAACACTGTTGGAGTGGGAGTTCTGCCTCAAAACACTGTTGGAGTGGGAGTTCTGCCTCAAAACACTGTTGGAGTGGGAGTTCTGCCTCAAAACACTGCTGGAGTGGGAGTTCTGCCTCAAAACACTGCTGGAGTGGGAGTTCTGCCTCAAAACACTGTTGGAGTGGGAGTTCTGCCTGAAAACACTGTTGAAATGGGAGTTCTGCCTCAAAACACTGTTGGAGTGGGAGTTCTGCCTCAAAACACTGTTGGAGTGGGAGTTCTGCCTCAAAACACTGTTGGAGTGGGAGTTCTGCCTCAAAACACTGTTGGTGTGGGAGTTCTGCCTCAAAACACTGCTGGAGTGGGAGTTCTGCCTCAAAACACTGCTGGAGTGGGAGTTCTGCCTCAAAACACTGCTGGAGTGGGAGTTCTGCCTCAAAACACTGCTGGAGTGGGAGTTCTGCCTGAAAACACTGCTGGAGTGGGAGTTCTGCCTCAAAACACTGTTGGAGTGGGAGTTCTGCCTCAAAACACTGTTGGAGTGGGAGTTCTGCCTCAAAACACTGCTGGAGTGGGAGTTCTGCCTCAAAACACTGCTGGAGTGGGAGTTTTGCCTCAAAACACTGCTGGAGTGGGAGTTCTGCCTCAAAACACTGCTGGAGTGGGAGTCTGCCTCAAAACACTGCTGGAGTGGGAGTTCTGCCTCAAAACACTGCTGGAGTGGGAGTTCTGCCTCAAAACACTGCTGGAGTGTTAGTTCTGCCTCAAAACACTGCTGGAGTGGGAGTTCTGCCTCAAAACACTGCTGGAGTGGGAGTTCTGCCTCAAAACACTGCTGGAGTGGGGGAGTGGGAGTTCTGCCTCAAAACACTGCTGGAGTGGGAGTTCTGCCTCAAAACACTGTTGGAGTGGGAGTTCTGCCTCAAAACACTGCTGGAGTGGGAGTTCTGCCTCAAAACACTGCTGGAGTGGGAGTTCTGCCTCAAAACACTGCTGGAGTGGGAGTTCTGCCTCAAAACACTGCTGGAGTGGGAGTTCTGCCTCAAAACACTGCTGGAGTGGGAGTTCTGCCTCAAAACACTGCTGGAGTGGGAGTTCTGCCTCAAAACACTGCTGGAGTGGGAGTTCTGCCTCAAAACACTGCTGGAATGGGAGTTCTGCCTCAAAACACTGTTGGAGTGGGAGTTCTGCCTCAAAACACTGTTGGAGGGGGAGTTCTGCCTCAAAACACTGCTGGAATGGGAGTTCTGCCTCAAAACACTGTTGGAGTGGGAGTTCTGCCTCAAAACACTGTTGGAGGGGGAGTTCTGCCTCAAAACACTGCTGGAGTGGGAGTTCTGCCTCAAAACACTGTTGGAGTGGGAGTTCTGCCTCAAAACACTGTTGGAGTGGGAGTTCTGCCTCAAAACACTGTTGGAGTGGGAGTTCTGCCTCAAAACACTGTTGGAGTGGGAGTTCTGCCTCAAAACACTGCTGGAGTGGGAGTTCTGCCTCAAAACACTGCTGGAGTGGGAGTTCTGCCTCAAAACACTGTTGGAGTGGGAGTTCTGCCTGAAAACACTGTTGAAATGGGAGTTCTGCCTCAAAACACTGTTGGAGTGGGAGTTCTGCCTCAAAACACTGTTGGAGTGGGAGTTCTGCCTCAAAACACTGTTGGAGTGGGAGTTCTGCCTCAAAACACTGTTGGTGTGGGAGTTCTGCCTCAAAACACTGCTGGAGTGGGAGTTCTGCCTCAAAACACTGCTGGAGTGGGAGTTCTGCCTCAAAACACTGCTGGAGTGGGAGTTCTGCCTCAAAACACTGCTGGAGTGGGAGTTCTGCCTGAAAACACTGCTGGAGTGGGAGTTCTGCCTCAAAACACTGTTGGAGTGGGAGTTCTGCCTCAAAACACTGTTGGAGTGGGAGTTCTGCCTCAAAACACTGCTGGAGTGGGAGTTCTGCCTCAAAACACTGCTGGAGTGGGAGTTTTGCCTCAAAACACTGCTGGAGTGGGAGTTCTGCCTCAAAACACTGCTGGAGTGGGAGTCTGCCTCAAAACACTGCTGGAGTGGGAGTTCTGCCTCAAAACACTGCTGGAGTGGGAGTTCTGCCTCAAAACACTGCTGGAGTGTTAGTTCTGCCTCAAAACACTGCTGGAGTGGGAGTTCTGCCTCAAAACACTGCTGGAGTGGGAGTTCTGCCTCAAAACACTGCTGGAGTGGGGGAGTGGGAGTTCTGCCTCAAAACACTGCTGGAGTGGGAGTTCTGCCTCAAAACACTGTTGGAGTGGGAGTTCTGCCTCAAAACACTGCTGGAGTGGGAGTTCTGCCTCAAAACACTGCTGGAGTGGGAGTTCTGCCTCAAAACACTGCTGGAGTGGGAGTTCTGCCTCAAAACACTGCTGGAGTGGGAGTTCTGCCTCAAAACACTGCTGGAGTGGGAGTTCTGCCTCAAAACACTGCTGGAGTGGGAGTTCTGCCTCAAAACACTGCTGGAGTGGGAGTTCTGCCTCAAAACACTGCTGGGACGAGAAACATTAAACTTAACCATGTAATTAGTTGGGTGAAAATATTTACACCTCTTACGAGCAGTCCTCCAGTGGCACCCTGCCTGTGTGGCCCTTACTGCGGCACCCTGCCTGTGTGGCCCTTACTGCGGCACCCTGCCTGTGTGGCCCTTACTGCGGCACCCTGCCTGTGTGGCCCTTACTGTGGCACCCTGCCTGTGTGGCCCTTACTGCGGCACCCTGCCTGTGTGGCCCTTACTGCGGCACCCTGCCTGTGTGGCCCTTACTGCGGCACCCTGTGTGTGGCCCTTACTGCGGCACCCTGCCTGTGTGGCCCTTACTGCGGCACCCTGCCTGTGTGGCCCTTACTGCGGCACCCTGCCTGTGTGGCCCTTACTGCGGCACCCTGCCTGTGTGGCCCTTACTGCGGCACCCTGCCTGTGTGGCCCTTACTGCGGCACCCTGCCTGTGTGGCCCTTACTGCGGCACCCTGCCTGTGTGGCCCTTACTGCGGCACCCTGCCTGTGTGGCCCTTACTGCGGCACCCTACCTGTGTAACCCTTACTGCGGCACCCTATCTGTATGGCCTTTACCGTGGCACCCTGCCTGTGTGGCCCTTACTGCGGCACCCTACCTGTGTAACCCTTGCTGCGGCACCCTATCTGTATGGCCTTTACCGTGGCACCCTGCCTGTGTGGCCCTTACTGCGGCATCCTATCTGTATGGCCCTTACCATGGCACCCTGCCTATGTGGCCCTTATCATAGCACCCTGCCTCTGTGGCCCTTACCATGGCACCCTGTCTGTTGGCCCTTACGGTGGCACCCTGACTCTGTGGCCCCTACCGTGTCACCCTTTCTTTGTGGCCCTTACCGTGGCACCCTGCCGGTGTGGCCCTTACTCTGGCATCCTCCCTCTGCATCCCATACCGAGGCACCCTGCCCATGTGGCCCTTAGAGTGGCCTCTTACTAATGGCCCTGGGTAGGACGTTAGCAGGATGGAAGCAACGACGTTATCCACCAACTTTAAGCAACAACCAATACCACCAGCAACTTTAAACAACAACCATTACCACCATATTTAAGCCAGAACTATTGCTTCCATCTATAAACAACAATCATTACCATAATCTTCACTTGAGAATGATTTTCATCCTCTTGAAGCAGCAGTCATTATCATCCTTTAAAGCACCAACCATTATTGCCATTTCCATCAACAACTATTACAGCCATCTTTAAGCAACAACGATTTCCACTATCTTTAAGCAACAACTCTTACCACCATCTTTAATAACAGCCATTACCACCCCTCTTTAAGCAACCACCATTCTGGGTTGTTCATCTGCTGAGAACTCTCGCTCGGGAGCAACTTTAATTCCACTGTTTCCTGGGAAAGATTATGGAACATGTGCAAGCCTGCTTCTATATCATGTTAGAACGACACTGGTGAATCTGGGTATCGGAATGAAAGCAGGAGGGGAGTATAATGTCAGGGGAAGAAGTAAAGATGAGGGATAGGAATGAAAGCAGGAGAGGAGTGTAATGTCAGGGAAAGAAGAAAGGAGTAAGGATATCAATGAAAGTCATGTAGGTATCATATTAGGGATACACACACACACACACACACACACACACACACACACACACACACACACACACACACACACACACACACACACACACACACACACACACACACACACACACACACACACATACTGTATGCAGAGGTCCTGTCAAACCCACATGGGGCCAAAACAAAGACAGGGAGCACACTAGGACAGAATGAGAGGTTGGAAGACATTGAAGGAACTAGGACATGTGCAAGGACCTTACCAGATACCTGTGGGGGCCAGGAGCAGGTGAGCAGGAAGGATAAACCAATAAGCATAGGGGCAATAACTAGGGAAGGGACTGAAGGAAGGAACACTCCTCGGGAAGGAACTAAAACACATCAGAGGATGCAATGGGAGTCACAGTGGGAGGTGGAAAGGGAAAGATCCGTGTTTGTCTATGGGCTAGACGAAGCTAAAGGGGAAACTTATGATCAAAGAAAGCAGGAGGAGAAAAAAGCGATTGAAGATATCATGAAGGTGATAGGCGAGGGGGACATGACCCAGGTGGCAAATTTTCGGAGAATTGGGTGGTTCACAAAGAAAAGGAATCGGCCTCTCAAAGTAATTTTCAAGGCAGAATCATCCCGAACCATGATCCTGCAGGAGAAAGCACGGCTGAGAGGCAAGCAGGAGTTCCGGAGTGTGTACCTCGATCGAGACAGAACACAGGACGAAAGGAAGACAATGAAAGAGAGAGTTCAAAAACGAAAGGAGAAATGGGAGGAAATGAAAAAGGAGAGCAGAATAATCCAGGATCAAATTAAAGGGCAAGCGCACCCTCCAGAAACACCTGCAGAAGGACTCCAGGCACGACACCCCCAAGGCAACTGAACAATCCAAACCAACCATCACACACCGATCCCTCTGTTTCCACCCCCCGCACCACAGTTACAGTATTAGAACAGAAGTTGAAGGTTTGGTACACAAATGCAGATGGATTAACGAATAAACATGAGGAATGGCAAGAAAGAATCAATGAGAAGTCCCCAGACATCATAGCAGTTACAGAAACAAAACTCATGGAGACAATAACAGATGCAATCTTCCCACCAGGATACCAGATCATGAGGAAAAATAGAAGGGGCAGGGGGGGGAGGTGGGGTTGCTCTGCTCGTAAAAAACAGATGGAAATTCGAGAAAATGGAAGGAATAGATGAGACGGGAGAAAGAGACTACATAGCAGGTACACTTCAGTCTGGGGAACACAAATTGGTCATTGCAGTGATGTATAATCCACCACAGAACTGCAGGAGGCCAAGAGAGGAATATGAAGAGAGCAACAGAGCAATGGTGGACACACTTGCTGAGGTGGCAAGAAGAGCTCACTCCAGCAGAGCAAAGTTGCTGGTTATGGGGGATTTCAACCACAGGGAGATTGACTGGGAAAACCTGGAGCCACATGGGGGTCCCGAAACATGGAGAGCCAGGATGTTGGACGTGGTGCTGGAAAACCTCATGCACCAACATGTTAAGGACACTACCAGAGTGAGAGGGGAGGATGAACCAGCAAGATTGGACCTTGTGTTCACCCTGGGCAGCTCAGATATTGAGGACATCAAGTATGAGAGTCCCCTAGGAGCTAGCGACCACGTAGTTCTGTGCTTTGAATACATAGTAGAGCTGCAAGTGGAGAGAATAACAGGAGTTGAATGGGAAAAGCCTGACTATAAAAGAGGGGACTACATAGGGTTGAAGAACTTCCTGCGGGAGGTCCAGTGGGACAGAGAACTGGCTAGAAAGCCAGTAAATGAAATGATGGAATATGTAACAACAAAATGCAAGGAGGCAGTGGAAAGGTTTATTCCCAAGGGCAACAGTAACAACGGAAAGACCAGAACGAGCCCCTGGTTTACCCGACGGTGTAAGGAGGCAAAAACAAAATACAATAGAGAATGGAAGAAGTACAGAAGGCAGAGAACACACGAAAATAGGGAGATCAGTCGCAGAGCCAGGAATGAGTACGCACAGGTAAGGAGGGAGGCCCAGCGACAGTATGAAAATGACATAGCATCGAGAATCAAGACTGACCCGAAACTGTTGTATAGCCACATCAGGAGGAAGACAACAGTCAAAGACCAGGTGATCAGATTAAGGACAGAAGGTGGAGAACTCACAAGAAATGATCAGGAGGTATGTGAGGAGCTGAACAGGAGATTTAAGGAAGTTTTTACAGTAGAGACAGGAAGGGCTGTGGGAAGACAGCACAGAAGGGAACATCAAGAGGGAATATACCAACAAGTGTTGGATGACATACGAACAACCGAGGAGGAGGTGAAGAAGCTCTTAAGTGACCTTGACACCTCAAAGGCGATGGGATCGGACAACATCTCCCCATGGGTCCTTAGAGAAGGAGCAGAGATGCTGTGCGTGCCTCTAACCACAATCTTCAACACATCCCTTGAAACTGGGCAACTACCTGAGAAATGGAAGACAGCTAATGTAGTCCCCATATTTAAGAAAGGAAACAGAAACGAGGCACTAAACTACAGACCTGTGTCTCTGACATGTATTGTGTGCAAAGTCATGGAGAAGATTATCAGGAGGAGAGTGGTCGAACACCTGGAAAGGAACAAGATTATAAATGAAAACCAGCATGGGTTCATGGAAGGCAAATCTTGTATCACAAACCTCCTGGAGTTTTATGACAAGGTAACAGAAGACACGAGAGAGAGGGGTGGGTAGATTGCGTTTTCTTAGACTGCAGGAAGGCCTTTGACACAGTTCCCCACAAGAGATTAGTGCAGAAGCGGGAGGATCAGGCGCACGTGAAAGGGAGGGCACTGCAATGGATAAGGGAATACCTGACAGGGAGGCAGCAACGAGTCATGGTACGTGAAGAGGTATCACAGTGGGCGCCTGTTACGAGCGGGGTCCCACAGGGGTCAGTTCTAGGACCAGTGCTATTTTTGATATATGTGAACGACATGATGGAAGGAATAGACTCTGAAGTGTCCCTGTTCGCAGATGACCTGAAGTTGATGAGAAGAATTAAATCGGACGAGGATGAGGCAGGACTGCAAAGAGACCTGGACAGGCTGGACATGTGGTTCAGCAACTGGCTTCTCGAATTCAATCCAGCCAAATGCAAAGTCATGAAGATTGGGGAGGGGCAAAGAAGACCGCAGACAGAGTATAGGCTAGGTGGACAAAGACTACAGACCTCACTCAGGGAGAAAGACCTTGGGGTGACCATAACACCGAGCACATCACCGGAGACACACATCAACCAAATAACCGCTGCAGCATACGGGCGCCTGGCAAACCTGAGAATAGCGTTCCGATACCTTAATAAGGAATCGTTCAAGACACTGTACACTGTGTATGTTAGGCCCATACTGGAGTATGCAGCACCAGTCTGGAACCCACACCTGGTCAAGCACGTCAAGAAGTTAGAGAAAGTACAAAGGTTTGCAACAAGGCTAGTCCCAGAGCTCAAGGGAATGTCGTACGAGGGAAATCGGACTGACGACACTGGAGGACAGAAGGGTCAGGGGAGACATGATAACGACACACAAGATACTGCGGAGAATAGACAAGGTGGACAGAGATAGCATGTTCCAGAGAGGGGACACAGGGACAAGGGGTCACAACTGGAAGCTGAAGACTCAGACGAGTCACAGGGACGTTAGGAAGTATTTCTTCAGTCATAGAGTTGTCAGCAAGTGGAATAGCCTAGCAAGTGAAGTAGTGGAGGCAGGAACCATACATAGTTTTAAGAAGAGGTATGACAAAGCTCAGGAAGCAGAGAGAGAGGGGATCCAGTAGCGATCAGTGAAGAGGCGGGGCCAGGAGCTGAGTCTCGACCCCTGCAACCACAATTAGGTGAATTAGGTGAGTACATATATGCATACATATATATATATATATATATATATATATATATATATATATATATATATATATATATATATATATATATATATATATATATATATATCGTGGAAAATAGATTAAACTTGCAATTTTGGCTTAAGTAGCAACGCTCTTCTTGCCGAATAAGGCAAGAATAAGGTGGTGGTAGTTGTCTAGATATCCTCATTAAATTTTTAGAGCATTGGAATGGAAATCCAGCTGAAGGCCTCTGTTAAATGACCAAAAGCTCAAGCTGCTTATCATCATATGACTAAGACCCGCCTCAGGAAACACTCGTCCTGTTTCCTGGCAAATCTTACCTAATTAACCTAACTCGCTACAACAAAAATAGACCCAGCTGGGTCCACTTTAAGTGGATTCTCTCGCACCTTAGCCTCTAAGTGCATGACAGAACTAACAAGTCAACAGGAAGTTCATGTCCTAATGGAGGGAGTCGAACCTAACTTGGTGGTGGCCACAAACAACCGCAACATAATAACGCGAGAGAAAACGAACATTGAATTTAATAGTAATGAGACAGAGCGAAGAGTAATCCTGTTCTGTCCATCAATAATTATTCTATTATGCAGGAAGAGCCACAAGTCTATGGCGGATCAAACACAAAATCACCACTCCTGAATGCTTCATCAGCACGGCTTCGACAAATCTAATACATCTAGGAGTCTGCATCATGAGCTGGCTGGTTGGTTGGTTAATGAGGTTTAGAGCCTATCGATTACACTAGGGTGATTAAGGCTGTATTGAACCTGTGCAGTACCAGACAATAATACCTTAATATAAAAAATCAGCATATATATACAGCGAGAAAAACACTGCCCAGTGCACAAGCTGCAGTAGATTAAACTGAAGCTAAACTTCGTAAATAGATACATTTTCACGGCCAACGTTATGACGTGCATGAACGTGGAAAAAATAATGTAATAAATATAGACAACTTCTTCACAAATGTTCACTTTTTCTCGAACATTTTATTCACAGTGACACATTATGAAAAATTCCAGCAAGATAATCTAATTTTGCCCACCGTGAAAAACTCATTACCACTGTAAACAGTTTAAGTAACACAGCGCTTGTGACCCACTCTCTAACACACTGGCTGCTGCCTTCCTAGCACACTGGCAGCTGCCTTCCTAACACACTGGTTGCTGCCTTCCTAACACACTGGCTGCTGCCTTCCTAACACACTGGCTGCTGCCTTCCTAACACACTGGCTGCTGCCTTCCTAACACACTGGCTGCTGCCTTCCTAACACACTGGCTGCTGCCTTCCTAACACACTGGCTGCTGCCTTCCTAACACACTGGTTGCTGCCTTCCTAACACACTGGCTGCTGCCTTCCTAACACACTGGCTGCTGTCTTCCTAACACACTCGCTGCTGTCTTCCTAACACACTGGTTGCTGCCTTCCTAACACACTGGCTGCTGCCTTCCTAACACACTGGCTGCTGCCTTCCTAACACACTGGCTGCTGCCTTCCTAACACACTGGCTGCTGACTTCCTAACACACTGGCTGCTGCCTTCCTAACACACTGGTTGCTGCCTTCCTAACACACTGGCTGCTGCCTTCCTAAAACACTGGCTGCTGCCTTCCTAACACACTGGCTGCTGCCTTCCTAACACACTGGTTGCTGCCTTCCTAACACACTGGTTGCTGCCTTCCTAACACACTGGTTGCTGCCTTCCTAACACACTGGCTGCTGCCTTCCTAACACACTGGCTGCTGCCTTCCTAACACACTGGCTGCTGCCTTCCTAACACACTGGTTGCTGCTTTCCTAACACACTGGTTGCTGCCTTTCTAACACACTGGCTGCTGCCTTCTTAACACACTGGTTGCTGCCTTCCTTACACACCTGCTTGCTGCCTTCCTTACACACCTGCTTGCTGCCTTCCTTACACACCTGCTTGCTGCCTTCCTTACACACCTGCTTGCTGCCTTCCTAACACACTGGTTGCTGCCTTCCTAACACACTGGCTGCTGCCTTCCTAACACACTGGCTGCTGCCTTCCTAACATACTGGCTGCTGCCTTCCTAACTCACTGGCTGCTGCCTTCCTAAAACACTGGCAGCTGCCTTCCTAACACACTGGCCGCTGCTTTCCTAACACACTGGCTGCTGCCTTCCTAACACACTGGCTGCTGCCTTCCTAATATACTGGCTGCTGCTTTCCTAACACAATGGCTGCTGCCTTCCTAACACACTGGCTGCTGTCTTCCTAACACACTGGTTGCTGCCTTCCTAACACACTGGCTGCTGCCTTCCTAACACACTGGTTGCTGCCTTCCTAACACACTGGCTGCTGCCTTCCTAAAACACTGGCTGCTGCCTTCCTAACACACTGGCTGCTGCCTTCCTAACACACTGGTTGCTGCCTTCCTAACACACTGGTTGCTGCCTTCCTAACACACTGGTTCCTGCCTTCCTAACACACTGGCTGCTGCCTTCCTAACACACTGGCTGCTGCCTTCCTAACACACTGGCTGCTGCCTTCCTAACACACTGGTTGCTGCTTTCCTAACACACTGGTTGCTGGCTTTCTAACACACTGGCTGCTGCCTTCCTTACACACCTGCTTGCTGCCTTCCTTACACACCTGCTTGCTGCCTTCCTTACACACCTGCTTGCTGCCTTCCTTACACACCTGCTTGCTGCCTTCCATACACACCTGCTTGCTGCCTTCCTTACACACTGGCTGCTGCCTTCCTAACACACTGGCTGCTGCCTTCCTAACACACTGGCTGCAGCCTTCCTAACATACTGGCTGCTGCCTTCCTAACTCACTGGCTGCTGCCTTCCTAAAACACTGGCAGCTGCCTTCCTAACACACTGGCCGCTGCTTTCCTAACACACTGGCTGCTGCCTTCCTAACACACTGGCTGCTGCCTTCCTAATATACTGGCTGCTGCTTTCCTAACACAATGGCTGCTGCCTTTCTAACACACTGGCAGCTGCCTTTCTAATACACTGCCTGCTGCTTTCCTAACACACTGGCCGCTGCTTTCCTAACACACTGGCTGCTGCCTTCCTAACACACTGGCTGCTGCCTCTCTAATACACTGGCTGCTGCTTTCCTAACACACTGGCTGCTGCTTTCCTAACACACTGGCAGCTGCCTTTCTAATACACTGCCTGCTGCTTTCCTAACACACTGGCCGCTGTCTTCCTAACACACTGGATGCTCCTTTCCTAACACTTTAGCTGCTGCCTTCCTAACACACTGGCTGCTGCTATCCTAACACACTGGCTGCTGCTTTCCTAACACACTGGCTGCTGCCTTTCTAACACATTGGCTGCTGCCTTCCTAACACACTGTCCGCTCCCTTCCTAACACATTGGTTGCTTCCTTCCTAACACATTAACTGCTGCCTTCCTAACACACAGGCTGCTGCCTTCCTAACACACTGGCTACTGCCTTCATAACACACTGGCCGCTCACTTCCTAACACATTGGTTGCTCCCTTCCTAGCACACTGGCTGCTGCCTTCCTAACACACTGGCTGCTGCCTTCCTAACACACTGGCCGCTATCTTCCTAACACACTGGTTGCTGCCTTCCTATCACATTGGTTGCTGCCTTCCTAACACACTGGCTGCTGCTTTTCTAACACACTGGCTGCTGCCTTCCTAACAATTTAGCTGCTGCCTTCCTAACACTGGCCTCTCCCCTCCTAACACATTGGTTGCTGCCTTCCTAGCACACTGGCTGCTGCCTTCCTAACATATTGGTTGCTGCCTTCCTAACACACTGGCTGCTGCCTTCCTAACACATTGGTTGCTGCCTTCCTAACACACTGCCTGCTGCCTTTCTAACACATTGGCTGCTGCCTTCCTAACACACTGGTTGCTGCCTTGTTAACACACTGGTTGCTGCCTTCCCAACACACTGGTTGCTGCCTTCCTAACACACTGGCTGCTGCCTTCCTAACACACTGGTTGCTGCGTTCTTTACACATTGGTTGCTGCCTTCCTAACACATTGGTTGCTGCCTTCCTAACACTGGTTGCTGCCTTCTTAACACACTGGCTGCTTCCTTCCAAACACATTGGTTGCTGCCTTCCTAACACATTGGTTGCTGCCTTCCTAACACACTGGTTGCTGCCTTCCTAACTCACTGGCTGCTGCCTTCCTAACACACTGGCTGCTGCCTTCCTAACACACTGGCCGCTCCCTTCCTAACACATTGGTTGCTCCCTTCCTAGCACACTGTCTGCTGCCTTCCTAACACACTGGCTGCTGCCTTCCTAACACACTGGCTGCTGCCTTCCTAACACACTGGCCGCTCCCTTCCTAACACATTGGTTGCTGCCTTCCTAACACACTGGCTGCTGCCTTCCTAACACACTGGCCGCTCCCTTCCTAACACATTGGTTGCTGCCTTCCTAACACACTGGCTGCTGCTTTCCTAACACACTGGCTGCTGCCTTCCTAACACTTTAGCTGCTGCCTTCCTAACACACTGGCCTCTCCCCTCCTAACACATTGGTTGCTGCCTTCCTAACACACTAGCTGCTGCCTTCCTAACACATTACTTGCTGCCTTCCTAACACACTGGCTGCTGCCTTCCTAACACATTGGTTGCTGCGTTCCTAACACACTGGCTGCTGCCTTTCTAACACATTGACTGCTGCCTTCCTAACACACTGGTTGCTGCCTTGTTAACACACTGGTCGCTGCCTTCCCAACACATTGGTTGCTGCCTTCCTAACACACTGGCTGCTGCCTTCCTAACACACTGGTTGCTGCCTTCTTAACACATTGGATGCTGCCTTCCTATCACACTGGTTGCTGCCTTCTTAACACACTGGCTGCTGCCTTCCTAACACATTGGTTGCTGCCTTCCTAACACATTGGTTGCTGCCTTCCTAACACACTGGTTGCTGCCTTCTTAACACACTGGTTGCTGCCTTCCTAACACACTGGTTGCTGCCTTCCTAACACACTGGTTGCTGCCTTCGAAATACACTGGCTGCTTCCTTTCTAACACACTGGTTGCTGCCTTCCAAACTCACTGGGTGCTTCCCTTCTAACACACTGGTTGCTGCCTTCCAAACACACTGGTTGCTGCCTTACTAACACATTGGTTGCTGCCTTCCTAACACATTGGTTGCTGCCTTCCTAACACACTGGTTGCTGCATTCTTAACACTGGCTGCTACCTTCCTAACACACTGGTTGCTGCCCTCTTAACACACTGGTTGCTGCCTTCCTAACAAACTGGTTGCTGCCTTCCTAACACATTCGTTGCTCCCCTCTTAACACACTGGTTGCTGCCTTCCTAACACACTGGTTGCTGCCTTCCTAACACACTGGCTGCTTCCTTTCTAACACAATAGTTGCTGCTTTCATAACACACTGGCTGCTTCCTTCCTAACACTGGCTGCTGCCTTCCTAACACACTGTCTGATGCCTTTTTAACACACTGGCTGCTGCCTTCCTAACACACTGGCTGCTGCCTTCCTAACACACTGGCTGCTGCCTTCCTAACACACTGGTTGCTGCCTTCCTGACACACTGGTTGCTGCCTTCCTAACACACTGGTTGCTGCTTTCCTAACACACTGGTTGCTGCCTTCCTAGCACAGTGGCTGCTGCCTTCCTAACACACTGGCTGCTGCCTTCTTAACACACTGGCTGCTGCCTTCCTAACACACTGGCTGCTGCCTTCCTAACACACTGGCTGCTGCCTTCCTAACACACCGGCTGCTGCCTTCCTAACACACTGGTTGCTGCCTTTCTAACACACTGGTTGCTGCTTTCCTAACACACTGGTTGCTGCCTTCCTAACACACTGGCTGCTGCCTTCCTAACACACTGGTTGCTGCTTTCCTAACACACTGGTTGCTGCCTTCCTAACACACTGGCTGTTGCCTTCCTAACGCAATGGCTGTTGCCTTCCTAACACGCTGGTTTCTGCTTTCCTAACACACTGGCTGCTGCCTTCCTAACACACTGGCTGCTGCTTTCCTAACACACTGGCTGCTGCCTTTCTAACACACTGGCTGCTGCCTTCCTAACACACTGGCTGCTGCTTTCCTTACACAATGGCTGCTGCCTTCTTAACACACTTGCTGCTACCTTCCTAACACACTGGTTGCTGCTTTCCTAACACACTGGTTGCTGCCTTTCTAACACTCTGGCTGCTGCCTTCCTAACACACTGGCTGTTGCTTTCCTAGCACAATGGCTGCTGCCTTCTTAACACACTTGCTGCTACCTTCCTAACACACTGACTGCTGCTTTCCTAACGCAATGTCTGCTTCCTTCCTAACACACTGCTCCCTTCCTAACGCACAGGCTACTGCCTTCCTAACACACTGGCCGCTCCCTTCCTAACACATTGGTTGCTGCCTTCCTAACACACTGGCTGCTGCCTTCCTAACACACTGGCTGCTCCCTTCCTAACACATCAGCTGCTGCCTTCCTAACACACCGGCTGCTGCCTTCCTAACACATTGGCCGCTCCCTTCCTAACACATTGGTTGCTGCCATCTTAACACGCTGGCCGGTCCCTTCCTAACACACTGGTTGCTGCCTTCTTAACACGCGGGCCGCTCCCTTCCTAACACATTGGTTGCTGCCTTCCTAACACATTGGCTGCTGCCTTCCTAACACACTGGCCGCTCCCTTCCTAACACTTCATCTGCTGCCTTCCTAACACACTGGCTGCTGCTTTCCTAACACACTGTCTGCTGCTTTCCTAACACACTGGCCGCTCCCTTCCTAACACACTGGCCGCTCCCTTCCTAACACACTCGCTGCTGCCTTCATAACACACTGGCTGCTGCCTTTCTAACACACTATCCGCTCCCTTCCTAACAAACTGGCTGCTGTTTTCCTGACACACTGGCTGCTGCCTTTCTAACACACTGGCTGCTACCTTCCTAACACACTGGCCGCTCCCTTCCTAACACACTCGCTGCTGCCTTCCTAACACACTGGCTGCTGCTTTCCTGACACACTCGCTGCTGCTTTCCTAACACACTGGCTGCTGCCTTCCTAACACACTCGCCGCTCCCTTCCTAACACACTGGCTGCTGCTTTCCTAACACACTAGCTGCTGCTTGTCTAACACTGGCTGCTGCCTTCCTAACACACTGGCCGCTCCCTTCCTAACACACTGGCTGTTGCTTTCCTAACACACTCGCTGCTCCCTTCCTAACACACTGGTTGCTGCTTTCTTAACACACTCGCTGTTGCGTTCCTAACACACTGGCTGCTGCTTTCCTAACACACTGGCTGCTGCCTTTCTAACCCACTGGCTGCTGCCTTCCTAACACACTGGCTTCTGCTTTCCTAATACACTGGCTGCTGCTTTTCTAACACACTGGCTGCTGCCTTCCTAATACACTGGCTGCTGCCTTCCTAACATTTTAGCTGCTGCCTTCCT
The DNA here is from genome assembly GCF_038502225.1 of Cherax quadricarinatus. Lineage (NCBI taxonomy): Eukaryota > Metazoa > Arthropoda > Malacostraca > Decapoda > Parastacidae > Cherax > Cherax quadricarinatus. The sequence continues at coordinate 27,856,866 of NC_091311.1, read as the reverse complement.
AACACACTCGCTGCTGCTTTCCTAACGCAATGCCTGCTTCCTTCCTAACACACTGCTGCCTTCCTAACACACTGGCTGCTGCCTTTCTTACACACTGGCTGCTGCTTTCCTAACACACTGGCAGCTGCCTTCCTAACACACTGGCTGCTCCCTTCCTAACACTTTAGCTGCTGCCTTCCTAACACAATGCCTGCTTCCTTCCTAACCCACTGCTGCCTTCCTAAGTCACAGGCTACTGCCTTCCTAATACACTGGCCGTTCCCTTCCTAACACTTCAGCTGCTGCCTTCCTAACACACTGGCTGCTGCCTTCCTAACACATTGGCCGCTCCCTTCCTAACACATTGGTTGCTGCCTTCCTAACACACTGGCCGCTCCCTTCCTAACACTTCAGCTGCTGCCTTCCTAACACACTGGCTGCTGCCTTCCTAACACACTGGCCGCTCCCTTCCTAACACACTGGCTGCTGTTTTCCTGACACACTGGCTGCTGCCTTTCTAACACACTGGCTGCTGCCTTCCTAACACACTGGCCGCTCCCTTCCTAACACTCGCTGCTGCCTTCCTAACACACTGGCTGCTGCCTTCCTAACACACTGGCCGCTCCCTTCCTAACACACTGGCTGCTGCTTTCCTGACACACTCGCTGCTGCCTTTCTAACACACTGGCCGCTGCCTTTCTAACACCCTGGCTGCTGCCTTCCTAACACACTGGCTGCTGCTTTCCTAACACACTGGCTGCTGTCTTTCTAACACAATGGCCGCTCCCTTCATAACACACTGGCTGCTGCTTTCCTAACACACTTGCTGCTGCCTTCCTAACACACTGGCTGCTGCTTTCCTAACACACTAGCTGCTGCTTGTCTAACACACTGGCTGCTGCCTTCCTAACACACTGGCCGCTCCCTTCCTAACACACTGGCTGTTGGTTTCCTAACACACTCGCTGCTCCCTTCCTAACACACTGGTTGCTGCTTTCTTAACACACTCGCTGCTGCGTTCCTAACACACTGGCTGCTGCTTTCCTAACACACTGGCTGCTGCCTTTCTAACCCACTGGCTGCTGCCTTCCTAACACACTGGCTGCTGCTTTCCTAATACACTGGCTGCTGCCTTTCTAACACACTGGCTGCTGCCTTCCTAATACACTGGCTGCTGCCTTCCTAACACTTTAGCTGCTGCCTTCCTAACACACTCGCTGCTGCTTTCCTAACGCAATGCCTGCTTCCTTCCTAACACACTGCTGCCTTCCTAACACACTGGCTGCTGCCTTTCTTACACACTGGCTGCTGCTTTCCTAACACACTGGCAGCTGCCTTCCTAACACACTGGCTGCTCCCTTCCTAACACTTTAGCTGCTGCCTTCCTAACACACTGACTGCTGCTTTCCTAACACAATGCCTGCTTCCTTCCTAACCCACTGCTGCCTTCCTAAGACACAGGCTACTGCCTTCCTAATACACTGACCGTTCCCTTCCTAACACTTCAGCTGCTGCCTTCCTAACACACTGGCTGCTGCCTTCCTAACACATTGGCCGCTCCCTTCCTAACACATTGGTTGCTGCCTTCTTAACACGCTGGCCGCTCCCTTCCTAACACATTGGTTGCTGCCTTACTAACACACTGGCTGCTGCCTTCCTAACACACTGGCCGCTCCCTTCCTAACACTTCAGCTGCTGCCTTCCTAACACACTGGCTGCTGCTTTCCTAACACACTGGCCGCTCCCTTCATAACACACTGGCCGCTCTTTTCCTAACACACTCGCTGCTGCCTTCCTAACACTCTTGCCGCTCATTCCTAACACACTGGCTGCTGCTTTCCTGACACACTGGCTGCTGCCTCTCTAACACTCTGGCTGCTGCCTTCCTAACACACAGGCTACTGCCTTCCTAACACACTGGTTGCTGCCTTCCTAACACACTGGTTGCTGCTTTCCTAACACACTGGTTGCTGCCTTCCTAACACACTGGCTGCTGCCTTCCTAACGCACTGGTTTCTGCCTTCCTAACACACTGGCTGCTGCCTTCCTAACACACTGGCTGCTGCCTTCCTAGCACACTGGTTGGTGCCTTCCTAACAGACTAGCTGCTGCCTTCCTAACACACTGGCTTCTGCTTTCCTAACACACTGTTTGCTGCCTTCCTAACACATTGGCCGCTCCCTTCCTAACACACTGGCTCCTGCTTTCCTAACACACTGGCTGCTGCCTTTCTAAGACACTGGCCGCTCCCTTCCTAACACACTGGCTGCTGCTTTCCTAACACACTGGCTGCTGCCTTTCTAACACACTGGCTGCTGCCTTTCTAACACACTGGCTGCTGCCTTCCTAATACACTGGCTGCTGCTTTCCTAACACACTGGCTGCTGCCTTTCTAACACACTGGCTGCTGCTTTTCTAATACACTGGGTGCTGCATTCCTAACACACTGGCTGTTGCTTTCCTAACACACTGGCTGCTGCCTTTATAATACACTGGCTGCTGCCTTTCTAATAAACTGGCTGCTGCTTTCCTAACACACTGGCTGCTGCCTTTCTAGCACACTGGCTGCTGCCTTTCTAATACACTGGCTGCTGCTTTCCTAACACAATGGCTGCTGCCTTTCTAACACACTGGCTGCTGCCTCTCTAATACACTGGCTGTTGCTTTCCTAACACACTGGCTGCTGCTTTCCTAACACACTGGCTGCTGCCTTTCTAATACACTGGCTGCTGCTTTCCTAACACACTGGCTGCTGCCTTCCTAACACACTGACTGCTCCTTTCCTAACACTTTAGCTGCTGCCTTCCTAACACATTGGCTGCTGCTTTCCTAACACACTGGCTGCTGCCTTTCTAACACACTGGCTGCTGCCTTTCTAACACACTGTCTGCTGCCTTCCTAACACACTGGCCGCTCCCTTGCTAACACATTGGTGGCTGCCTTCCTAACACACTGGATGCTGCGTTCCTAACACACTGGCTGCTGCCTTCCTAACACACTGGCTGCTGCCTTCCTAACACACTGGCCGCTCCCTTCCAAAAACATTGGTTGCTCCCTTCCTAGCACACTGGCTGCTGCCTTCCTAACACACTGGCTGCTGCCTTCCTAACACACTTGCTGCTGCCTTCCTAACACACTGGCTGCTGCTTTCCTAACACACTAGCTGCTGCTTGTCTAACACACTGGCTGCTGCCTTCCTAACACTTTAGCTGCTGCCTTCCTAACGCACTGGCCTCTTCCCTCCTAACACATTGGTTGCTGCCTTCCTAACACACTGGCTGCTGCCTTCCTAACACATTAGTTGCTGCCTTCCTAACACACTGGCTGCTGCCTTCCTAACACATTGGTTGCTGCCTTCCTAAAACACTGGCTGCTGCCTTTCTAACACATTGGCTGCTGCCTTCCTAACACACTGGGTGCTGCCTTGTTAACACACTGGTTGCTGCCTTCCCAACACACTGGTTGCTGCCTTCCTAACACACTGGCTGGTGCCTTTCTAACACACTGGTTGCTGCGTTCTTAACACATTGGTTGCTGCCTTCCTAACACATTGGTTGCTGCCTTCCTAACACACTGGTTGCTGCCTTCTTAACACACTGGCTGCTGCCTTCCTAACACATTGGTTGCTGCCTTCCTAACACATTGGTTGCTGCCTTCCTAACACTGGTTGCAGCCTTCCTAACACACTGGCTGCTGCCTTCCTAACACACTGGCTGCTGCCTTCCTAACACACTGGCCGCTCCCTTCATAACACACTGGCCGCTCCCTTCCTAACACATTGGTTGCTGCCTTCCTAACACATTGGTTGCTGCCTTCTTAACACGCTGGCCGCTCCCTTCCTAACACATTGGTTGCTCCCTTCCTAACACATTGGTTGCTGCCTTCTTAACACGCTGGCCGCTCCCTTCCTAACACACTGGTTGCTGCCTTCTTAATACGCGTGCCGCTCCCTTCCTAACACATTGGTTGCTGCCTTCCTAACACACTGGCTGCTGCCTTCCTAACACACTGGTTGCTGCCTTCCTAACACACTGGTTGCTGCCCTCCTAACACACTGGCTGCTGCCTTCCTAACACACTGGTAGCTGCCTTCCTAACACACTGGCTGGTGCCTTCCTAACACACAGGCTACTGCCTTCCTAACACACTGGTTGCTGCCTTCCTAACACACTGGTTGCTGCTTTCCTAACACACTGGTTGCTGCCTTCCTAAAACACTGGCTGCTGCCTTCCTAACGCACTGGTTGCTGCCATCCTAACACACTGTCTGTTGCCTTCCTAACACACTGGCTGCTGCCTTCCTAACACACTGGTTGGTGCCTTCCTAACACACTAGCTGCTGCCTTCCTAACACACTGGCTGCTGCTTTCCTAACACACTGTTTGCTGCCTTCCTAACACACTGGCCGCTCCCTTCCTAACACACTGGCTGCTGCTTTCCTAACACACTGGCTGCTGCCTTTCTAAGACACTGGCCGCTCCCTTCCTCACACACTGGCTGCTGCTTTCATAACACACTGGCTGCTGCCTTTCTAACACACTGGCTGCTGCCTTTCTAACACACTGGCTGCTGCCTTCCTAATACACTGGCTGCTGCTTTCCTAACACACTGGCTGCTTCCTTTCTAACACACTGGCTGCTGCCTTTCTAATACACTGGCTGCTGCTCTCCTAACACACTGGCTGCTGCTATCCTAACACACTGGCTGCTGCCTTTATAATACACTGGCTGCTGCCTTTCTAATAAACTGGCTGCTGCTTTTCTAAAACACTGGCTGCTGCCTTTCTAGCACACTGGCTGCAGCCTTACTAATACACTGGCTGCTGCTTTCCTAACACAATGGCTGCTGCCTTTCTAACACACTGGCTCCTGCCTCTCTAATACACTGGCTGCTGCTTTCCTAACACACTGGCTGCTGCTTTCCTAACACACTGGCTGCTGCCTTTCTAATACACTGGCTGCTGCTTTCCTAACACACTGGCTGCTGCCTTCCTAACACACTGACTGCTCCTTTCCTAACACTTTAGCTGCTGCCTTCCTAACACACTGGCTGCTGCTTTCCTAACACACTGGCTGCTGCCTTTCTAACACACTGGGTGCTGCCTTTCTAACACACTGGCTGCCGCCTTCCTAACACACTGGCCGCTCCCTTCCTAACACATTGATTGCTGCCTTCCTAACACACTGGCTGCTGCCTTCCTAACACACTGGCTGCTGCCTTCCTAACACACTGGCTGCTGCCTTCCTAACACACTGGCCGCTCCCTTCCTAACACATTGGTTGCTCCCTTCCTAGCACACTGGCTGCTGCCTTCCTAACACACTGGCTGCTGCCTTCCTAACACACTGGCCGCTCCCTTCCTAACACATTGGTTGCTGCCTTCCTATCACACTGGCTGCTGTTTTCCTAACACACTGGCTGCTGCCTTCCTAAAACTTTAGCTGCTGCCTTCCTAACGCACTGGCCTCTTCCTTCCTAACACATTAGTTGCTGCCTTCCTAACACACTGGCTGCTGCCTTCCTAACACATTGGTTGCTGCCTTCCTAACACACTGGCTGCTGCCTTTCTAACACATTGGCTGCTGCCTTCCTAACACACTGGTTGCTGCCTTGTTAACACACTGGTTGCTGCCTTCCCAACACACTGGATGCTGCCTTCCTAACACACTGGCTGCCGCCTTTCTAACACACTGGTTGCTGCGTTCTTAACACATTGGTTGCTGCCTTCCTAACACATTGGTTGCTGCCTTCCTAACACACTGGTTGCTGCCTTCTTAACACACTGGCTTCTGCCTTCCTAACACATTGGTTGCTGCCTTCCTAACACATTGGTTGCTGCCTTCCTAACACTGGTTGCAGCCTTTCTAACACACTGGGTGCTGCCTTCCTAACACACTCGCTGCTGCCTTCCAAAGACACTGGCCGCTCCCTTCCTAACACATTGGTTGCTGCCTTCCTAACACATTGGTTGCTGCCTTCCTAACACACTGGCTGCTGCTTTCCTAACACACTGGCTGCTGCCTTCCTAACACTTTAGCTGCTGCCTTCCTAACACACTGGCCTCTCCCCTCCTAACACATTGGTTGCTGCCTTCCTAACACACTGGCTGCTGCCTTCCTAACACACTGGCTGCTGCCTTCCAAACACATTGGTTGCTGTCTTCCTGACACACTGGCTGCTGCCTTTCTAACACATTGGCTGCTGCCTTCCTAACACACTGGTTGCTGCCTTGTTAACACACTGGTTGCTGCCTTCCGAACACACTGGTTGCTGCCTTCCTAACAAACTGGTTGCTGCGTTCGTAACACACTGGTTGCTGCCTTCCTAACAAACTGGTTGCTGCCTCCCTAACACATTGGTTGCTGCCTTCCTAACACACTGGTTGCTGCCTTCCTAACACACTGGTTGCTGCCTTCTTAACACACTGGATGCTGCCTTCCTAACACACTGGTTGCTGCCTTCCTAATACACTGGCTGCTTCCTTTCTAACACACTGGTTGCTGCCTTCCTAACACCATGGCTGCTTCCTTTCTAACACACTGGTTGCTTCCTTCCTAACACACTGGTTGCTGCCTTCCTAACACTTTCGTTGATCCCCTCTTACCACACTGGTTGCTGCCTTCCTAACACACTGGTTGATGCCTTCCTAACACACTGACTGCTTCCTTTCTAACACACTGGTTGCTGCCTTCCTAACACACTGGCTGCTGCTTTCCTAACAGACTGGGTGCTGCCTTTCTAACACACTGGCTGCTGCCTTCCTAACACACTGGCTGCTGCTTTCCTAACACAATGGCTGCTGCCTTCTTAACACACTTGCTGCTACCTTCCTAACACACTGACTGCTGCTTTCCTAACACAATGCCTGCTTCCTTCCTAACACACTGCTGCCTTCCTAACACACTGGCCGATGCCTTCCTAACACATTAGTTGCTGCCTTCCTAACACACTGGCTGCTGCCTTCCAAACACATTGGTTGCTCTCTTCCTGACACACTGGCTGCTGCCTTTCTAACACATTGGCTGTTGCCTTCCTAACACACTGGTTGCTGCCTTGTTAACACACTGGTAGCTGCCTTCCCAACACACTGGTTGCTGCCTTCTTAACACACTTGCTGCTACCTTCCTAACACACTGACTGCTGCTTTCCTAACACAATGCCTGCTTCCTTCCTAACACACTGCTGCCTTCCTAACACACAGGCTACTGCCTTCCTAACACACTGGTTGCTCCCTTCCTAACACATTGGTTGGTGCCTTCCTAACACACTGGCTGCTGCCTTCCTAACACACTGGCTGCTGCTTTGCTAACACACTGGCTGCTGCTTTCCTAACACACTGGCTGCTCCCTTCATAACACACTGGCCGCTCCCTTCCTAACACACTCTCTGCTGCCTTCCTAACACACTGGCTGCTGCCTTCCTAACACATTGGCTGCTGCTTTCCTGACACACTCGCTGCTGCCTTTCTAACACACTGGCTGCTGCCTTTCTAACACACTGGCTGCTGCCTTCCTGACACACTGGCTGCTGCTTTCCCAACACACAGGCTGCTGTCTTTCCAACACACTGGCTGCTGTCTTCCTAACACACTGGCCGCTCCCTTCCTAACACACTGGCTGCTGCTTCCCTTACACACTCGCTGCTGCCTTCTTAACACACTGGCTGCTGCTTTCCTAACACACTATCTGCTGCCTGTCTAACACACTGGCTGCTGCCTTCCTAACACAGTGGCCGCTCCCTTCCTAACACACTGGCTGCTGCTTTCCTAACTCACTCGCTGCTCCCTTCCTAACACACTGGCTGCTGCTTTCATAACACACTCGCTGCTGCCTTCCTAACACACTGTCTGCTGCTTTCCTAACTCACTGGCTGCTGCCTTTCTAACCAACTGGCTGCTGCCTTCCTAACACACTGGCTGCTGCTTTCCTAACACACTGGCTGCTGCCTTTGTAACGCACTGGCTGCTGCCTTCCTAATGCACTGGCTGCTTCCTTCCTAACACACTGGCTGCTGCCTTCCTAACACACTTGCCGCTCCCTTCCTAACGCACAGGCTACTGCCTTCTTAACACACTGGCTGCTGCCTTTCTAACACACTGGCTGCTGCCTTCCTAACACACAGGCTACTGCCTTCCTATGACACTGGCTGCTGCTTTCCTAACACACTGGCTGCTGCCTTCCTAACACACTGGGTGCTGCCTTCCTAACACACTGGTTGCTGCCTTCCTAACACACTGGCTGCTGCCTTCCTAACACACTGGTTGCTGCCTTCCTAGCACACTGGCTGCTGCCTTAATAACGCACTGGCTGCTCCCTTCCTAACACACAGGCTACTGCATTCCTAACACACTGGTTGCTGCCTTCCTAACACACTAGCTGCTGCTTTCCTAACGCACTGGCTGCTGCTTTCCTAACACACTTGTTGCTGCCTTCCTAACACACTGGGTGCTCCCTTTCTAACACACTGGATGCTGCTTTCCTAACACACTGGCTGCTGCCTTTCTAACACACTGGCGGCTCCCTTCCTAACACATTGGCTGCTGCTTTCCTAACACACTGGCTGCTGCCTTTCTGACACACTGGCTGCTGCCTTTCTAACACACTGGCTGCTGCCTTCCTAATACACTGGCTATTGCTTTTCTAACACACAGGCTGCTGCCTTTCTAACACACTGGCTGCTGCCTTTCTAATACACTGGCTGCTGCTTTCCTAACACACTGGCTGCTGCTTTCCTAACACACTGGCTGCTGCCTTTCTAATATACTGGCTGCTGCTTTCCTAACACACTGGCTGCTGCCTTCCTAACACACTTGCTGCTATTTTCCTAACACTTTAGCTGCTGCCTTCCTAACACACTGGCTGCTGCTATCCTAACACACTGGCTGCTGCTATCCTAACACACTGGCCGCTGCCTTTCTAATACACTGGCTGCTGCTTTCCTAACACACGGGCTGCTGCCTTTCTAGCACACTGGCTGCTGCCTTCCTAACACACTGGCCGCTCCCTTCCTAACACATTGGTTGCTGCCTTCCTAACACACTGGCTGCTGCCTTCCTAAAACACTGGCTGCTGCCTTCCTATCACACCGGCTGCTGCCTTCCAAACACACTGGCCGCTCCCTTCCTTACACATTGGTTGCTTCCTTCCTAGCACACTGGCTGCTGCCTTCCTAACACACTGGCTGCTGCCTTCCTAACACACTGGCTGCTCCCTTCCTAACATATTGGTTGCTGCCTTCCTAACACATTGGTTGCTGCCTTCCTAACACACTGGCTGCTGCTTTCCTAACACACTAGCTGCTGCCTTCCTAATAGTTTAGCTGCAGCCTTCCTAACACACTGGTCTCTCCCCTTCTAACACATTGGTTGCTGCCATTCTAGCACATTGGTTGCTGCGTTCCTAACACACTGGTTGCTGCCTTCTTAACACAATGGTTGCTGCTTTCCTAACACACTGGTTGCTGCCTTCCTAACACACTGGCTGCTGCCTTCCTAATACACTGGCTGCTTCGATTCTAACACACTGGTTGCTGCCTTCCTAACTCACTGGCTGCTTCCCTTCTAACACACTGGTTGCTGCCTTCCAAACACACTGGTTGCTGCCTTCCTAACACATTGGTTGCTGCCTTCCTAACACATTGGCTGCTGCCTTCCTAACACACTGGTTGCTGCCTTCCTAACACTGGCTGCTGCCTTCCTAACACACCGGGTGCGGCCCTCTTAACACACTGGTTGCTGCCTTCCTAACACACTGGTTGCTGCCTTCCTAACACATTCGTTGCTCCCCTCTTAACACACTGGTTGCTGCCTTCCTAACACACTGGTTGCTGCCTTCCTAACACAATGGCTGCTGCCTTCGTAACACACTGGTTGCTGCCTTCTTAACACACTGGCTGCTGCCTTCCTAACACACTGGTTGCTGCCTTCCTAACACACTGCCTGCTGCCTTCCTAACACACCGGCTGCTGCCTTCCAACACACTGGTTGCTGCCTTTCTAACAAACTGGTTGCTGCTTTCCTAACACACTGGTTGTTTCTTTCTTAACACATTGGTTGCTGCCTTCCTAACACATTGGTTGCTGCCTTCCTAACACACTGGTTGATGCCTTCTTAACACACTGGCTGCTGCCTTCCTAACACATTGGTTGCTGCCTTCCTAACACTTTGGTTGCTCCCTTCCTAACACACTGGTTGCTGCCTTCTTAACACACTGGCTGCTGCCTTCCTAACACAGTGGCCGCTCCCTTCCTAACACACTGGCTGCTGCATTCCTAACTCACTCGCTGCTCCCTTCCTAACACACTGGCTGCTGCTATCCTAACACACTGGCTGCTGCTTTCCTAACTCACTGGCTGCTGCCTTTCTAACCAACTGGCTGCTGCCTTCCTAACACACTGGCCGCTGCTTTCCTAACACACTGGCTGCTGCCTTTGTAACGCACTGGCTGCTGCCTTCCTAATACACTGGCTGCTGCCTTCCTAACACTTTAGCCGCTGCCTTCCTAACACACTCGCTGCTGCTTTCCTAACACAATGCCTGCTTCCTTCCTAACACACTGCTGCCTTCCTAACACACAGGCTACTGCCTTCCTAACACACTGGCTGCTGCCTTCCTAACACACATGCCGCTCCCTTCCTAACGCACAGGCTACTGCCTTTCTAACACACTGGCTGCTGCCTTTCTAACACACTGGCTGCTGCCTTCCTAACACACAGGCTACTGCCTTCCTAACACACTGGCTGCTGCTTTCCTAACAAACTGGCTGCTGCCTTCCTAACACACTGGTTGGTGCCTTCCTAACACACTGGCTGCTCCCTTCCTAACACACTGGTTACTGCCTTCCTAACACACTGGCTGGTGACTTCCTAACACACAGGCTACTGCCTTCCTAATACACTGGTTGCTACCTTCCTAACACACTGGTTGCTGCTTTCGTAACACAGTGGTTGCTGCCTTCCTAACACACTGGCTGCAGCCTTCCTAACACACTGGTTGCTGCCTTCCTAGCACACTGGCTGCTGCCTTCCTAACACACTGGCTGCTCTCTTCCTAACACACAGGCTACTGCCTTCCTAACACACTGGTTGCTGCCTTCCTAACACACTAGCTGCAGCCTTCCTAACACACTGCCTGCTGCTTTCCTAACGCACTTGTTGCTGCCTTCCTAACACACTGGATGCTCCCTTTCTAACACACTGGCTGCTGCTTTCCTAACACACTGGCTGCTGCCTTTCTAACACACTGGCCGCTCCCTTCCTAACACACTGGCTGCTGCTTTCCTAACACACTGGCTGCTGCCTTTCTAACACACTGGCTGCTGCCTTTCTAACACACTGGCTGCTGCTTTCCTAATGCACTGGCTGCTGCTTTCCTAACACACTGGCTGCTGCCTTTCTAACACACTGGCTGCTGCCTTTCTAATACACTGGCTGCTGCTTTCCTAACGCACTGGCTGCTGCTTTCCTAACACACTGGCTGCTGCCTTTATAATACACTGGCTGCTGCCTTTCTAATACACTGGCTGCTGGTTTCCTAACACACTGGCTGCTGCTTTTCTAACACACTGGCTGCTGCCCTTCTAATACACTGGCTGCTGCTTTCCTAACACACTGGCTGCTGCCTTCCTAACACACTGGCTGCTTTTTTCCTAACACTTTAGCTGCTGCCTTCCTAACACACTGGCTGCTGCTATCCTAACGCACTGGCTGCTGCCTTCCTAACACACTGGCCGCTGCCTTTCTAATACACTGGCTGCTGCTTTCCTAACACACTGGCTGCTGCCTTTCTAACACACTGGCTGCTGCCTTCCTAACACACTGGCCGCTCCCTTCCTAACACATTGGTTGCTGCCTTCCTAACACACTGGCTGCTGCCTTCCTAAAACACTGGCTGCTGCCTTCCTATCACACCTGCTGCTGCCTTCCAAACACACTGGGCGCTCCCTTCCTTACACATTGGTTGCTTCCTACCTAGCACACTGGCTGCTGCCTTCCTAACACACTGGCTGCTGCCTTCCTAACACACTGGCTGCACCCTTCTTAACATATTGGTTGCTGCCTTCCTAACACATTGGTTGCTGCCTTCCTAACACACTGGCTGCTGCTTTCCTAACACACTAGCTGCTGCCTTCCTAATAGTTTAGCTGCAGCCTTCCTAACACACTGGTCTCTCCCCTTCTAACACATTGGTTGCTGCCATTCTAGCACATTGGTTGCTGCGTTCCTAACACACTGGTTGCTGCCTTCTTAACACAATGGTTGCTGCTTTCCTAACACACTGGTTGCTGCCTTCCTAACACACTGGCTGCTGCCTTCCTAATACACTGGCTGCTTCGATTCTAACACACTGGTTGCTGCCTTCCTAACTCACTGGCTGCTTCCCTTCTAACACACTGGTTGCTGCCTTCCAAACACACTGGTTGCTGCCTTCCTAACACATTGGTTGCTGCCTTCCTAACACATTGGCTGCTGCCTTCCTAACACACTGGTTGCTGCCTTCCTAACACTGGCTGCTGCCTTCCTAACACACTTTTTGCTGCGCACTTAACACACTGGTTGCTGCCTTCCTAACACACTGGTTACTGCCTTCCTAACACTTTCGTTGCTCCCCTCTTAACACACTGGTTGCTGCCTTCCTAACACACTGCTTGATGCCTTCCTAACACACTGACTGCTGCCTTTCTAACACACTGGTTGCTGCTTTCATAACACACTGGCTGCTACCTTCTTAACACACTGGCTGCTGCCTTCCTAACACACTGGCTGCTGCCTTTCTAACACACTTGCTGCTGCCTTCCTAACACACCAGCTGCTGCCTTCCTAACACACTGGTTGCTGCCTTTCTAGCACACTGGTTGCTGCTCCCCTAACACACTGGTTGCTGCCTTCTTAACACATTGGTTTCTGCCTTCCTAACACATTGGTTGCTGCCTTCCTAACACACTGGTTGCTGCCTTCTTAACACACTGGCTGCTGCCTTCCTAACACATTGGTTGCTGCCTTCTTAACACTTTGGTTGCTCCCTTCCTAACACACTGGTTGCTGCCTTCTTAACACACTGGCTGCTGCCTTCCTAACACAGTGGCCGCTCCCTTCCTAACACACTGGCTGCTGCATTCCTAACTCACTCGCTGCTCCCTTCCTAACACACTGGCTGCTGCTATCCTAACACACTGGCTGCTGCTTTCCTAACTCACTGGCTGCTGCCTTTCTAACCAACTGGCTGCTGCCTTCCTAACACACTGGCTGCTGCCTTCCTAACACAATGGTTGCTGCATTTGTAACTCACTGGCTGCTGCCTTCCTAATACACTGGCTGCTGCCTTCCTAACACTTTAGCGGCTGCCTTCCTAACACACTCGCTGCTGCTTTCCTAACACACTGGTTGCTTCCTTCCTAACACACTGGCTGCTGCTTTCCTAACACACAGCTGCTACTGCCTTCCTAACACACTGGCTGCTGCCTTCCTAACACACTGGCTGCTGCCTTCCTAACACAATGGCTGCTGCCTTCCTAACACACTGGCTGCTGCCTTTCCTAACACACTGGCTGCTGCCTTCCTAACACACTGGCTGCTGCCTTCCTAACACACTGTCTGCTGACTTCCTAACACACTGGCTGCTGCCTTCCTAACACACTGGCTGCTGCCTTCCTAACACACTGGCTGCTGCCTTCCTAACACACTGGTTGCTGCCTTCCTAACACACTGGCTGCTGCCTTCCTAACACACTGGCTGCTGCCTTCCTAACACACTGGCTGCTGCCTTCCTAACACACTGGCTGCTGCCTTCCTAACACACTGGCTGCTGCTTTCCTAACACACTGGCTGCTGCCTTCCTAACACACTGGCTGCTGCCTTCCTAACACACTGGCTGCTGCCTTCCTAACACACTGGCTGCTGCCTTCCTAACACACTGGCTGCTGCCTTCCTAACACACTGGCTGCTGCCTTCCTAACACACTGGCTGCTGCCTTCCTAACACACTGGCTGCTGCCTTCCTAACACACTGGCTGCTGCCTTCCTAACACACTTGCTGCCTTCCTAACACACTGGCTGCTGCCTTCCTAACACACTGGCTGCTGCCTTCCTAACACACTGGCTGCTGCCTTTCTAACACACTGGCTGCTGCCTTCCTAACACACTGGCTGCTGCCTTCCTAACACACTGGCTGCTGCCTTCCTAACACACTGGCTGCTGCCTTCCTAACACACTGGCTGCTGCCTTCCTAACACACTGGCTGCTGCCTTCCTAACACACTGGCTGCTGCCTTCCTAACACACTGGCTGCTGCTTTCCTAACACACTGGCTGCTGCCTTTCTAACACACTGGCTGCTGCCTTCCTAACACACTGGCTGCTGCCTTCCTAACACACTGGCTGCTGCCTTCCTAACACACTGGCTGCTGCCTTCCTAACACACTGGCTGGCTGCTGCCTTCCTAACACACTGGCTGCTGCCTTCCTAACACACTGGCTGCTGCCTTCCTAACACACTGGCTGCTGCCTTCCTAACACACTGGCTGCTGCCTTCCTAACACACTGGCTGCTGCCTTCCTAACACACTGGCTGCTGCCTTCCTAACACACTGGCTGCTGCCTTCCTAAAACACCGGCTGCTGCCTTCCTAACACACTGGCTGCTGCCTTCCTAACACACTGGCTGCTGCCTTCCTAACACATTGGCTGCTGCCTTCCTAACACACTGGCTGCTGCCTTCCTAACACACTGGCTGCTGCCTTCCTAACACACTGGCTGCTGCCTTCCTAACACACTCGCTGCTGCGTTCCTAACACACTGGCTGCTGCCTTCCTAACACACAGGCTGCTGCCTTTCTAACACACTGGCTGCTGCCTTCCTAACACACTTGCTGCTGCCTTCCTAACACACTGGCTGCTGCCTTCCTAACACACTGGCTGCTGCTGCTGCCTTCCTAACACACTGGCTGCTGCCTTCCTAACACACTGGCTGCTGCCTTCCTAACACACTGGCTTGCCTTCCTAACACACTGGCTGCTGCCTTCCTAACACACTGCTGCCCTTCCTAACACACTGGTTGCTGCCTTCCTAACACACTGGCTGCTGCCTTCCTAACACACTGGCTGCTGCCTTCCTAACACACTGGCTGCTGCCTTCCTAACACACTGGCTGCTTCCTTCCTAACACACTGGCTGCTGCCTTCCTAACACACTGGCTGCTGCCTTCCTAACACACTGGCTGCTGCCTTCCTAACACACTGGCTGCTGCCTTCCTAACACACTGGCTGCTGCCTTCCTAACACACTGGCTGCTGCCTTCCTAACACACTGGCTGCCTTCCTAGCACACTGGCTGCCTTCCTAACACACTGGCTGCTGCCTTCCTAACACACTGGCTGCTGCCTTCCTAACACACTGGCTGGTGCCTTCCTAACACACTGGCTGCTGCCTTCCTAACACACTGGCTGCCTTCCTAACACACTGGCTGCTGCCTTCCTAACACACTGGCTGCTTTCCTAACACACTGGTTGCTGCCTTCCTAACACACTGGTGCTGCTGCTGGCTGCTGCCTTCCTAACACACTGGCTGCTGCCTTCCTAACACACTTGCTGCTACATTCCTAACACGCTGGTTGGTGCTTTCCTAACACACTGGCTGCTGCCTTCCTAACACTGGCTGCTGCCTTCCTGGCTGCTGCCTTCCTAACACACTGGCTGCTGCCTTCCTAACACACTGGTTGCTGCCTTCTAACACACTGGCTGCTGCTGCTGCCTTCCAATCACACTGGCTGCTGCCTTCCTAACACACTGGCTGCTGCCTTCCTAACACACTGGCTGCTGCCTTCCTAACACACTGGCTGCTGCCTTCCTAACACACTGGCTGCTGCCTTCCTAACACACTGGCTGCTGCCTTCCTAACACACTGGCTGCTGCCTTCCTAACACACTGGCTGCTGCCTTCCTAACACACTGGTGCCTTCCTAACACACTGCTGCCTTCCTAACACACTGGCTGGTGCCTTCCTAACACACTGGCTGCTGCCTTCCTAACACACTGGCTGCTGCCTTCCTAACACACTGGCTGCTGCCTTCCTAACACACTGCTGCCTTCCTAACACACTGGCTGCTGCCTTCCTAACACACTGGCTGCTGCCTTCCTAACACACTGGCTGCTGCCTTCCTAACTCACGGGCGGCTGCCTTCCTGGCTGCTGCCTTCCTAACACACTCGCTGCTGCGTTCCTAACACACTGGCTGCTGCCTTCCTAACACACTGGCTGCTGCCTTCCTAACACACTGGCTGCTGCCTTCCTAACACACTGGCTGCTGCCTTCCTAACACACTGGCTGCTGCCTTCCTAACACACTGGCTGCTGCCTTCCTAACACACTGGCTGCTGCCTTCCTAACACACTGGCTGCTGCCTTCCTATCACACTGGCTGCTGCCTTCCTAACACACTGGCTGCTGCCTTCCTAACACACTGGCTGCTGCCTTCCTAACACAATGGCTGCTGCCTTCCTAACACACTGGCTGCTGCCTTCCTAACACACTGGCTGCTGCCTTCCTAACACTGGCTGCTGCCTTCCTAACACACTGGCTGCTTTCCTAACACACTGGCTGCTGCTGGCTGCTGCCTTCCTAACACACTGGCTGCTGCCTTCCTAACACACTGGCTGCTGCCTTCCTAACACACTGGCTGCTGCCTTCCTAACACACTGGCTGCTGCCTTCCTAACACTGGCTGCTGCCTTCCTAACACACTGGCTGCTGCCTTCCTAGCACGCTGGCTGCTGCCTTCCTAACAATCTGGCTGCTGCCTTCCTAACACACTGGCTGCTGCTGCTGCCTTCCTAACCCACTGGGTGCTGCCTTCCTAACACACTGGCTGCTGCCTTCCTAGCACACTGGCTGCTGCCTTCCTAACACACTGGCTGCTGCCTTCCTAACACACTGGCTGCTGCCTTCCTAACACACTGGCTGCTGCCTTCCTAACACACTGGCTGCTGCCTTCCTAACACACTGGCTGCTGCCTTCCTAACACACTGGCTGCTGCCTTCCTATCACACTGACTGCTGCCTTCCTAACACACTGTCTGCCTGCTGCTTTCCTAACTCACTGGCTGCTGCCTTCCTAACACACTGGCTGCTGCCTTCCTAACACACTGGCTGCTTCCTTCCTAACACACTGCCTGCTGCTTTCTAACACACTGGCCTTCCTAACACACTGGCTGCTGCCTTCCTAACACACTGGCTGCTGCCTTCCTAACACACTGGCTGCTGCCTTCCTAACACACTGGCTGCTGCCTTCCTAACACACTGGCTGCTGCCTTCCTAACACACTGGCTGCTGCCTTCCTAACACACTGGCTGCTGCCTTCCTAACACACTGGCTGCTGCCTTCCTAACACACTGGCTGCTGCCTTCCTAACACACTGGCTGCTGCTGCCTTCCTAACACACTGGCTGCTGGCTGCCTTCCTAACACACTGGCTGCTGCCTTCCTAACACACTAGCTGCTGCCTTCCTAACACACTGGCTGCTGCCTTCCTGACACACTGGCTGCTGCCTTCCTATCACACTGGCTGCTGCCTTCCTAACACACTGGCTGCCTTCCTAACACACTGGCTGCTGCCTTCCTAACACACTGGCTGCTGCCTTCCTAACACACTGGCTGCTGCCTTCCTAACACTGGCTGCTGCCTTCCTAACACACTGGCTGCTGGCTGCTGCTTTGCCTAACACACTGGCTGCTGCCTTCCTAACACACTGGCTGCTAACACACTGGCTGCTGCCTTCTAACACACTGGCTGCTGCCTTCCTAACACACTGGCTGCTGCCTTCCTAACACACTGGCTGCTGCCTTCCTAACACACTGGCTGCTGCCTTCCTAACACACTGGCTGCTGCCTTCCTAACACACTGGCTGCTTCCTAACACACTGGCTGCTGCCTTCCTAACACACTGGCTGCTGCCTTCCTAACACACTGGCTGCTGCCTTCCTAACACACTGGATGCTCCCTTCCTAACACACTGGATGCTTTCCTAACACACTGGCTGCTGCCTTCCTAACACACTGGCTGCTGCCTTCCTAACACACTGGCTGCTGCCTTCCTAACACACTGGCTGCTGCCTTCCTAACACACTGGCTGCTGCCTTCCTAACACACTGGCTGCTGCCTTCCTAACACACTGGCTGCTGCCTTCCTAACACACTGGCTGCTGCCTTCCTAACACACTGGCTGCTACCTTCCTAACACACTGGCTGCTGCCTTCCTAACACACTGGCTGCTGCCTTCCTAACACACTGGCTGCTGCCTTCCTAACACACTGGCTGCTGCCTTCCTAACACACTGGCTGCTGCCTTCCTAACACACTGGCTGCTGCCTTCCTAACACACTGGCTGCTGCCTTCCTAACACACTGGCTGCTGCCTTCCTAACACACTGTCTTCCTAACACACTTGCTGCTGCATTCCTAACACACTGGCTGCTGCCTTCCTAACACACTGGCTGCTGCCTTCCTAACACACTGGCTGCTGCCTTCCTAACACACTGGCTGCTGCCTTCCTAACACACTGGCTGCTGCCTTCCTAACACACTGGCTGCTGCCTTCCTAACACACTGGCTGCTGCCTTCCTAACACACTGGCTGCTGCCTTCCTAACACACTGGCTGCTGCCTTCCTAACACACTGGCTGCTGCCTTCCTAACACACTGGCTGCTGCCTTCCTAACACACTGGCTGCTGCCTTCCTAACACACTGGCTGCTGCCTTCCTAACACACTGGCTGCTGCCTTCCTAACACACTGGCTGCTGCCTTCCTAACACACTGGCTGCTGCCTTCCTAACACACTGGCTGCTGCCTTCCTAACACACTGGCTGCTGCCTTCCTAACACACTGGCTGCTGCCTTCCTAACACATTGGCTGCTGCCTTCCTAACACACTGCTGCTGCCTTCCTAACACACTGGCTGCTGCCTTCCTAACACACTGGCTGCTGCCTTCCTAACACACTGGCTGCTGCCTTCCTAACACACCGGCTGCTGCCTTCCTAACACACTGGCTGCTGCCTTCCTAACACACTGGCTGCTGCCTTCCTAACACACTGGCTGCTGCCTTCCTAACACACTGGCTGCTGCCTTCCTAACACACTGGCTGCTGCCTTCCTAACACACTGGCTGCTGCCTTCCTAACACACTGGCTGCTGCCTTCCTAACACACTGGCTGCTGCCTTCCTAACACACTGGCTGCTGCCTTCCTAACACACTGGCTGCTGCCTTCCTAACACACTGGCTGCTGCCTTCCTAACACACTGGCTGCTGCCTTCCTAACACACTGGCTGCTGCCTTCCTAACACACTGGCTGCTGCCTTCCTAACACACTGGCTGCTGCCTTCCTAACACACTGGCTGCTGCCTTCCTAACACACTGGCTGCTGCCTTCCTAACACACTGGTTGCTGCCTTCCTAACACACTGGCTGCTGCCTTCCTAACACACTGGCTGCTGCCTTCCTAACACACTGGCTGCTGCCTTCCTAACACACTGGCTGCTGCCTTCCTAACACACTGGTTGCTGCCTTCCTAACACACTGGCTGCTGCCTTCCTAACACACTGGCTGCTGCCTTCCTAACACACTGGCTGCTGCCTTCCTAACACACTGGTTGCTGCCTTCCTAACACACTGGCTGCTGCCTTCCTAACACACTGGCTGCTGCCTTCCTAACACACTGGCTGCTGCCTTCCTAACACACTGGCTGCTGCCTTCCTAACACACTGGCTGCTGCCTTCCTAACACACTGGCTGCTGCCTTCCTAACACACTGGCTGCTGCCTTCCTAACACACTGGCTGCTGCCTTCCTAACACACTGGCTGCTGCTTTCCTGACACACTGGCTGCTGCCTTTCTAACACTCTGGCTGCTGCCTTCCTAACACACTGTCTGCTGCGTTCCTAACACCCTGGCTGCTGCCTTCCTAACACACTGGCTGCTGCCTTCCTAACACACTGGCTGCTGCCTACCTAACACACTGGCTGCTGCCTTCCTATCACACTGGTAGCTGCCTTCCTAACACACTGGTTGCTGCCTTCCTAACACACTGGCTGCTGCCTTCCTAACACACTGGCTGCTGCCTTCCTAACACACTGGCTGCTGCCTTCCTAACACACTGGTTGCTGCCTTCCTAACACACTGGCTGCTGCCTTCCTAACACACTGGCTGCTACCTTCCTAACACACTTGCTGCTGCATTCCTAACACACTGGCTGCTGCCTTCCTAACACACTGGCTGCTGCCTTCCTAACACACTGGCTGCTGCCTTCCTAACACACTGGCTGCTGCCTTCCTAACACACTGGCTGCTGCCTTCCTAACACACTGGCTGCTGCCTTCCTAACACACTGGTTGCTGCCTTCCTAACACACTGGCTGCTGCCTTCCTAACACACTGCTGCTGCCTTCCTAACCCCCTGGCTGCTGCCTTCCTAGCACACTGGCTGCTGCCTTCCTAACACACTGGTTGCTGCCTTCCTAACACACTGCTGTTTCCTAACACACTGCTGCCTTCCTAACACACTGGCTGCTGCCTTCCTAACACACTGGATGCTGCCTTCTTGACACACTGGCTGCTGCCTTCCTAACACACTGCTGCTGCCTTCCTAACACACTGGCTGCTACCTTCCTAACACACTGGCTGCTGCCTTCCTAACACACTGGTTGCTGCCTTCCTAACACACTGGCTGCTGCCTTCCTAACTCATTGGGTGCTGCCTTCTTGACACACTGGCTGCTGCCTTCCTAACACACTGGCTGCTACCTTCCTAACACACTGGCTGCTGCCTTCCTAACACACTGGCTGCTGCCTTCCTAACACACTGGCTGCTGCCTTCCTAACACACTGGCTGCTGCCTTCCTAACACACTGGCTGCTACCTTCCTAACACACTGGCTGCTACCTTCCTAACACACTTGCTGCTGCATTCCTAACACACTGGCTGCTGCCTTCCTAACACACTGGCTGCTGCCTTCCTAATACACTGGCTGCTGCCTTCCTAACACACTGGCTGCTGCCTTCCTAACACACTGGCTGCTGCCTTCCTAACACACTGGCTGCTGCCTTCCTAACACTGGTTGCTGCCTTCCTACTGGCTGCTGCCTTCCTAACACACTGGCTGCTGCCTTCCTAACACACTGGCTGCTGCCTTCCTAACACAACTGGCTGCTGCCTTCCTAACACACTGGCTTCCTAACACACTGGCTGCTGCCTTCCTAACACATTGGCTGCTGCCTTCCTAACACACTGGCTGCTGCCTTCCTAACACACTGGCTGCTGCCTTCCTAACACACTGGCTGCTGCCTTCCTAACACACTGGCTGCTGCCTTCCTAACACACTGGCTGCTGCCTTCCTAACACACTGGCTGCTGCCTTCCTAACACACTGGCTGCTGCCTTCCTAACACACTGGCTGCTGCCTTCCTAACACACTGGCTGCTGCCTTCCTAACACACTGGCTGCTGCCTTCCTAACACACTGGCTGCTGCCTTCCTAACACACTGGCTGCTGCCGACCAAACACACTGGCTGCTGCCTACCTAACACCTGGCTGCTGCCTTCCTAACACACTGGCCTGCTGCCTTCCTCTCACACTGGCTGCTGCCTTCCTAACACACTGGCTGCTGCCTTCCTAACACACTGGCTGCTGCCTTCCTAACACACTGGCTGCTGCCTTCCTAACACACTGGCTGCTGCCTTCCTAACACACTGGCTGCTGCCTTCCTAACACACTGGCTGCTGCCTTTGTAACACACTGGCTGCTGCCTTCCTAGCACACTGGCTGCTGCCTTCCTAACACACTGGCCGCTGCCTTCCTAACACACTGGCTGCTGCCTTCCTAACACACTGGCTGCTGCCTTCCTAACACACTGGCTGCTGCCTTCCTAACACACTGGCTGCTGCCTTCCTAACACACTGGCTGCTGCCTTCCTAACACACTGGCTGCTGCCTTCCTAACACACTGGATGCTGCCTTCCTAACACACACACTGGCTGCTGCCTTCCTACCACACTGGCTGCTGCCTTCCTAACACAGTGGCTGCTGCCTTCCTAACACACTGGCTGCTGCCTTCCTAACACACTGGCTGCTGCCTTCCTAACACACTGGCTGCTGCCTTCCTAACACACTGGCTGCTGCCTTCCTAACACACTGGCTGCTGCCTTCCTAACACACTGGCTGCTGCCTTCCTAACACACTGGCTGCTGCCTTCCTAACACACTGGCTGCTGCCTTCCTAACACACTGGCTGCTGCCTTCCTAACACACTGGCTGCCTTCCTAACACACTGGCTGCTGCCTTCCTAACACACTGGCTTCTGCCTTCCTAACACACTGGCTGCTGCCTTCCTAACACACTGGCTGCTGCCTTCCTAACACACTGGCTGCTGCCTTCCTAACACACTGGCTGCTGCCTTCCTAACACACTGGCTGCTGCCTTCCTAACACACTGGCTGCCTTCATAACACACTCGCTGCTGCTTCCTAACACACTGGCTGCTGCCTTCCTAACACACTGGCTGCTGCTGCTGCCTTCCTAACACACTGGCTGCTGCCTTCCTAACACACTGGCTGCTGCCTTCCTAACACACTGGCTGCTGCCTTCCTACACTGGCTGCTTCCTTTCTAAGACACTGGCTGCTGCGTTCCTAACACACTGGCTGCTGCCTTTCTAACACACTGGCTGCTGCCTTCCTAACACACTGGCTGCTGCCTTCCTAACACACTTGCTGCTGCCTTCCTAACACACTGGCTGCTGCCTTCCTAACACACTGGCTGCTGCCTTCCTAACACACTGGCTGCTGCCTTCCTAAGACACTGGCTGCTTCCTTCTTAACACACTGGCTGCTGCCTTCCTAACACACTGGCTCCTGCCTTCCTAACACACTGGCTGCTGCCTTTCTAACACACTTGCTGCTGCCTTCCTAACACACCAGCTGCTGCCTTCCTAACACACTGGTTGCTGCTGCTGCCTTCCTAACACACTGGCTGCTGCCTTCCTAACACACTGGCTGCTGCCTTCCTAACACACTTACTGCTGCCTTCCTAACACACTGGCTGCTGCCTTCCTAACACACTGGCTGCTGCCTTCCTAACACACTGGCTGCTGCCTTCCTAACACACTGGCTGCTGCCTTCCTTACACACTTACTGCTGCCTTCCTAACACACCTGCTTGCTGCCTTCCTTACACACTGGCTGCTGCCTTCCTAACACACTGGCTGCTGCCTTCCTAACACACCTAACACACTGGCTGCGTTCCTAACACACTGGCTGCTGCCTTCCTAACACACTGGCTGCTGCCTTCCTAACACACTGGCTGCTGCCTTCCTAACACACTGGCTGCTGCCTTCCTAACACACTGGCTGCTGCCTTCCTAACACACTGGCTGCTGCCTTCCTAACACACTGGCTGCTGCCTTCCTAACACACTGGCTGCTGCCTTCCTAACACACTGGCTGCTGCCTTCCTAACACACTGGCTGCTGCCTTCCTAACACACTGGCTGCTGCCTTCCTAACACACTGGCTGCTGCCTTCCTAACACACTGGCTGCTGCCTTCCTAACACACTGGCTGCTGCCTTCCTAACACACTGGCTGCTGCCTTCCTAACACACTGGCTGCTGCCTTCCTAACACACTGGCTGCTGCCTTCCTAACACACTGGCTGCTGCCTTCCTAACACACTGGCTGCTGCCTTCCTAACACACTGGCTGCTGCCTTCCTAACACACTGGCTGCTGCCTTCCTAACACACTGGCTGCTGCCTTCCTAACACACTGGCTGCTGCCTTCCTAACACACTGGCTGCTGCCTTCCTAACACACTGGCTGCTGCCTTCCTAACACACTGGCTGCTGCCTTCCTAACACACTGGCTGCTGCCTTCCTAACACACTGACTGCTCCTTCCTAACACACTGGCTGCTGCCTTCCTAACACACTGGTTGCTGCCTTCCTAACACACTGGCTGCTGCCTTCCTAACACACTGGCTGCTGCCTTCCTAACACACTGGCTGCTGCCTTCCTAACACACTGGCTGCTGCCTTCCTAACACACTGGCTGCTGCCTTCCTAACACACTGGCTGCTGCCTTCCTAACACACTGGCTGCTGCCTTCCTATCACACTGGCCTGCTGCCTTCCTAACACACTGGCTGCTGCCTTCCTAACACACTGGCTGCTGCCTTCCTAACACACTGGCTGCTGCCTTCCTAACACACTGGTGCTGCCTTCCTAACACACTGGCTGCTGCTGCCTTCCTAACACACTGGCTGCTACCTTCCTAACACACTGGCTGCTGCCTTCCTAACACACTGGCTGCTGCCTTCCTAACACACTGGCTGCTGCCTTCCTAACACACTGGCTGCTACCTTCCTAACACACTGGCTGCTGCCTTCCTAACACACTGGCTGCTGCCTTCCTAACACACTGGCTGCTGCTGCTGCCTTCCTAACACACTGGCTGCTGCCTTCCTAACACACTGGCTGCTGCCTTCCTAACACACTGGCTGCTGCCTTCCTAACACACTGGCTGCTGCCTTCCTAACACACTGGCTGCTGCCTTCCTAACACACTGGTTGCTGCCTTCCTAACACACTGGTTGCTGCCTTCCTAACACACTGGCTGCTGCCTTCCTAACACACTGGCTGCTGCCTTCCTAACACACTGGCTGCTACCTTCCTAACACACTGGCTGCTGCCTTCCTAACACACTGGCTGCTGCCTTCCTAACACACTGGCTGCTGCCTTCCTAACACACTGGTTGCTGCCTTCCTAACACACTGGCTGCTGCCTTCCTAACACACTGGCTGCTGCCTTCCTAACACACTGGCTGCTGCCTTCCTAACACACTGGCTGCTGCCTTCCTAACACACTGGCTGCTGCCTTCCTAACACACTGGCTGCTGCCTTCCTAACACACTGGCTGCTGCCTTCCTAACACACTGGCTGCTGCCTTCCTAACACATTGGCTGCTGCCTTCCTAACACACTGGTTGCTGCCTTCCTAAAACACTGGCTGCTGACTTCCTAACACACTGGCTGCTGCCTTCCTAACACACTGGCTGCTGCCTTCCTAACACACTGGCTGCTGCCTTCCTAACACACTGGCTGCTGCCTTCCTAACACACTGGCTGCTGCCTTCCTAACACACTGGCTGCTGCCTTCCTAACACACTGGCTGCTGCCTTCCTAACACACTGGCTGCTGCCTTCCTAACACACTGGCTGCTGCCTTCCTAACACACTTGCTGCTGCCTTCCTAACACACTGGCTGCTGCCTTCCTAACACACTGGCTGCTGCCTTCCTAACACACTGGCTGCTGCCTTCCTAACACACTGGCTGCTGCCTTTCTAACACACTGGCTGCTGCCTTCCTAACACACTGGCTGCTGCCTTCCTAACACACTGGCTGCTGCCTTCCTAACACACTGGCTGCTGCCTTCCTAACACACTGGCTGCTGCCTTCCTAACACACTGGCTGCTGCCTTCCTAACACACTGGCTGCTGCCTTCCTAACACACTGGCTGCTGCCTTCCTAACACACTGGCTGCTGCCTTCCTAACACACTGGCTGCTTCCTAACACACTGGCCTTCCTAACACACTGGCTGCTGCCTTCCTAACACACTGGCTGCTGCCATCCTAACACACTGGCTGCTGCCTTCCTAACACACTAGCTGCTACCTTCCTAACACACTGCCTGCTGCGTTCCTAACACTGGCTGCTGCCTTCCTAACACACTGGCTGCTGCCTTCCTAACACACTGGCTGCTGCCTTCCTAACACACTGGCTGCTGCCTTCCTAACACACTGGCTGCTGCCTTCCTAACACACTGGCTGCTGCCTTCCTAACACACTGGCTGCTGCCTTCCTAACACACTGGCTGGTGCCTTCCTAACACACTCGCTGCTGCGTTCCTAAAACACTGGCTGCTGCCTTCCTAACACACTGGCTGCTGCCTTCCTAACACACTGGCTGCTGCCTTCCTTACACACTTACTGCTGCCTTCCTAACACACTGGCTGCTGCCTTCCTAACACACTGGCTGCTGCCTTCCTAACACACTGGCTACTGCCTTCCTAACACACTGGCTGCTGCCTTCCTAACACACTGGCTGCTGCCTTCCTAACACACTGGCTGCTGCCTTCCTAACACACTGGCTGCTGCCTTCCTAACACACTGGCTGCTGCCTTCCTAACACACTGGCTGCTGCCTTCCTAACACACTGGCTGCTGCCTTCCTAACACACTGGCTGCTGCCTTCCTAACACACTGGCTGCTGCCTTCCTAACACTGGCTGGCTGCTGCCTTCCTAACATACTGGCTGCTGCCTTCCTAACACACTGGATGCTGCCTTCCTAACACACTGGCTGCTGCCTTCCTAACACACTGGATGCTGCCTTCCTAACACACTGGCTGCTGCCTTCCTAACACACTGGATGCTGCCTTCCTATCACACTGGATGCTGCCTTCCTAACACACTGGATGCTGCCTTCCTAACACACTGGCTGCTGCCTTCCTAACACACTGGCTGCTGCCTTCCTAACACACTGGATGCTGCCTTCCTAACACACTGGATGCTGCCTTCCTAACACACTGGCTGCTGCCTTCTTAACACAATGGCTGCTGCCTTCCTAACACACTGGCTGCTGCCTTCCTAACACACTGGCTGCTGCCTTCCTAACACACTGGATGCTGCCTTCCTAACACACTGGCTGCTGCCTTCCTAACACACTGGCTGCTGCCTTCCTAACACACTGGATGCTGCCTTCCTAACTGGCTGCTGCCTTCCTAACACACTGGCCGCTGCTTCCTAAGACACTGGCTGCTGCCTTCCTAACACACTGGCTGCTTCCTAACCTTGATGCCTAACACACTGGCTGCTGCCTTCCTAACACACTGGCTGCTGCCTTCCTAACACACTGGCTGCTGCCTTCCTAACACACTGGCTGCTGCCTTCCTAACACACTGGCTGCTGCCTTCCTAACACACTGGCTGCTGCCTTCCTAACACACTGGCTGCTGCCTTCCTAACACACTCGGTGCTGCGTTCCTAAAACACTGGCTGCTGCCTTCCTAACACACTGGCTGCTGCCTTCCTAACACACTGGCTGCTGCCTTCCTTACACACTTAACGCTGCCTTCCTAACACACTGGCTGCTGCCTTCCTAACACACTGGCTGCTGCCTTCCTAACACACTGGCTACTGCCTTCCTAACACACTGGCTGTTGCCTTCCTAAAACACTGGCTGCTGCCTTCCTAACACACTGGCTGCTGCCTTCCTAACACACTCGCTGCTGCCTTCCTAACACACTGGATGCTGCCTTCCTAACACACTGGCTGCTGCCTTCCTAACACACTGGCTGCTGCCTTCCTAACACACTGGCTGCTGCCTTCCTAACACACTGGCTGCTGCCTTCCTAACACACTGGCTGCTGCCTTCCTAACACACTGGCTGCTGCCTTCCTAACACACTGGCTGCTGCCTTCCTAACACACTGGCTGCTGCCTTCCTAACACACTGGCTGCTGCCTTCCTAACATCTTGGAGGTTTTATGTCTGCATTAATAATTTAATTTACATTGAAGACTTCATTGTTCATTATTATAATTATTATAATAATAATATTTAACCCGTATGGGTCATACAGCGCCTGGGAGAATGGTAGGTCTTTAGGCTGGGTTTGATTCAAGGAACTGAGGGACACAGCTTCAATTCCTTAGATCAAGAGCCCTTCCCCAACATCAAAGAATCATTCCGCGAAGTTTAGATACAAACTATAATAAAATAACTACGATCGCTGCTGTGTTATTTGCAATAAAAATGATATAATCTGAATAAACGATTTTTATAAAAAGAAGCCATTGCCCGGGTATTGTGGCTTGTCAAGAGAACTTTGGAGTCTGTCCATGGACCCGTTGGTGCCTCTGTAATATCTGGACAACAATCATGGAGCCGTTGGTGCCTCTGTAATATCTGGACAACAATCATGGAGCCGTTGGTGCCTCTGTAATATCTGGACAACAATCATGGAGCCGTTGGTGCCTCTGTAATATCTGGACAACAATCATGGGGCCGTTGGTGCCTCTGTAATATCTGGACCACCATCATGGAGCCGTTGGTGCCTCTGTAATATCTGGACAACAATCATGGAGCCGTTGGTGCCTCTGTAATATCTGGACAACAATCATGGAGCCGTTGGTGCCTCTGTAATATCTGGACAACAATCATGGAGCCGTTGGTGCCTCTGTAATATCTGGACAACAATCATGGAGCCGTTGGTGCCTCTGTAATATCTGGACAACAATCATGGGGCCGTTGGTGCCTCTGTAATATCTGGACAACAATCATGGAGCCGTTGGTGCCTCTGTAATATCTGGACAACAATCATGGGGCCGTTGGTGCCTCTGTAATATCTGGACAACAATCATGGAGCCGTTGGTGCCTCTGTAATATCTGGACAGCAATCTTGGACCCGTTGGTGCCTCTGTAATATCTCTGGACAACAATCATGGAGCCGTTGGTGCCTCTGTAATATCTGGACAACAATCATGGAGCCGTTGGTGCCTCTGTAATATCTGGACAACAATCATGGAGCCGTTGGTGCCTCTGTAATATCTGGACAACAATCATGGAGTGGAGAGTGTGAGGTGATAGGCTGTGTACACCAAAATATATACACTTCAGGTGTATCCTGGAATACACTGAGACTTTAGTGTAGTTTCTGAGAGACTAAGATATTCTTGATATTAATGTATAAGTGATATACGGACTTTTCAAATCCTGTTCAGTCGATAGGATATAAGCTTAAAAATTAGATAACTAGTTGTTTAGAAGGACCAAAGTACGATAAGCATTTAACAAAATTCAAGATCGAAACGTGTTCGAAGTAATTAAGTTGAACATCAGGTCGTATGAAGACCTCCACTACGACAGGACGTAAAGATGCTGGACAAATTTAAATTTAGAAATAAGTATACACAAATAACCCGCACATAGAAGAGAGGAGCTTACGACGACGTTTCGGTCGTCGGACGTTTCGGTGTGACTGTAAATGGTCCAAGTCGGACTGAAACGTCGTCGTAAGTTCCTCTCTCCTATGTGCGGGTTATTTGTGTATCGTACCAGTCACGGTATTGTGCCTTTTTTTGTTATTTAGAAAGAAGTATATTGGTTAGGTAATGTAGATAAGTTTACAACTCCCAGACAGCATCAATGTGGTGAGAACTTTGCTTTAGATGTAGGTTGGACGGGTATGTGAACACGGGAGGGGGGGGGGGAGTGTTAACTGGACGTGCCTAGCATAGACCAATAGGTCTACTGCAGAGTTTCTTCATTCTTTTGTTCTTGTGTGAGATGAGCATGAAAACGTTTTTGACTATTTCTCTTTCTCTTTTCATCAGGTCATGACAGTGAGGCGTGCGAGGAAGGGGCAGTGGTGCCCTCAGCTCCGCCCATGGAACACATGGACCACTTCACTGGGTATGAACAGTTGTCCTTCGAGGCAGGTAAGTACCCACGTCCTTAAAACCAGGTCAGGTACATGTAACCACCCTTAGAATGGTAGATAGCTTCTCAGAGGAACCTCTTACTACACTGTAAGGGAATTCCACAAAGGAACCTCAGTTATAGATAGGCTAGTGTTGCCCATATGTCTTATTCATCAACATTTTGGGGATAAACAGGAAATACAGCCGGAGTTTTTGATACTCTGATGTACATAATATAATGATGAGCTGCTGAATAAGCCTGCGAAACATGTCGACATTCAAGTTATCCAACTATTGCACATGTGTCTCATGAGTTGCATGTCTGGGGGAATGAGGAGCCAAACCTGAGTGATTGCTCAGGCCTCGTGCCACACCATAACTAAATCACCAGGTAATGCTCAAATATGAAAATGGTATACAAAACCGACAGGTTGATGGGTAAGACACATGTGCAACAGTTAGGTAATAGATACCTAACTGTTGCACATGTGTCCTATCGATATTCAAATAACCCTCACGTAAGAGAGAGAGAAGCTTACAACAACGTTTCGGTCGGACTTGGACCATTTACAAAGTCACACTATTACAAAAAAGAGAGAGAGGGAGCCAGTATATATAGGCTAGCTGGACAGGGACGGGACCAAGAGAGGAAAGAAAAGAAGTAGCGGTAGTTGTAAGGCTGCTAGTGGAAGTAGTCGTAGAAGTAGTAGTAGAAGTAGTAGTGGTAGTAGAAAGTAGGGAAGAGAAGTTTTAGTGGGACAAGAGATAGAAAGGGGAGTGAAGGTGAAGGGAGACAAAAGTAAAGGTAGCAGATAGTAGCAGGAATGGTAGTAGTAGTAGTAGTAGTAGTAGTAGTAGTAGTAGTAGTAGTAGTAGTAGTAGAAGTAGGGTCCGTCATAGGACAAGAATAAGGAGCACTGCAGGAGATGTATGGGCCCATAAGCGATAGGATCAAAATCACAGGGAAAACACTGAAGGAAAGAACACACTAAGGGGGAAGAAAGGATAACAAAGAAAGAAAAAAAGCATAAAAATAGGAAAGGAGAAGAGGTAGAGAGAAGAGAAGAATGGATCAGGTTAAGTCACGAGTGTTCTGAAGTTAGGAGCATTTAACAACATAAAGAGAATGGAAGGCATCTACGGAGACAAAGCCAGGACTAAGGTTCATACTAGGATAACTGTGTATAAGAGATGCTTCAACAAGATGGCGTCTGAAAACTAGGTTTTCAATCTGAGGGAGCGTTTTAAACTGGAATTTTAATATGGGTGAGAGGCTTAAGCCAAGATTTCGATCTGGAAGGAGAGGCTTATGCCAGGATCACAATCTAGGGGTAGAGAGGGAAAGAAGCTTAAACGAGAAGGAAGAGGTCTTAAAAATCATAAGATGCTAACAAAATTCAAGAAATCGTCTCTAAAAAAGCTAACTTTGAAATTTATTAAATGATCTTGCTTTCACTGGCCAATAAAATACAGTGAAAAATTGGCTTTTAATTGAAATAAATGAAGTGCATTTGCATCTGTTGGGTATTAGGCCCCGTGACTGCACCACTGCATGCATTAGCACATTATGTAGATTTAAGACTGGAAAACCAAATGACGTTTAACATGAATCATTTTCGCATAATATATGCACCGAAAGGCATACCTCTCTCAACGTATATATGCCCAAAGTCTACATTACATTAATCCCTGTTTTAGGGATTGATGAAATATTGACCCCTCGTGTAGTCGATAGGCTTTATACCCCATTAAACAGCCAGCCTTTGTCCACTGTGGTGCTCGGCAGTCTGTGCAGGCCAGAGGATCTAAACCTTAGAAACCGACTTATAAAGTTTATGTACAAAATGCAACGAAGTAAATTCTTTAGGACCTGCCTAGTATGGGCCAGCAGGCCTCCTGCAGTGTTCCTCCTTTCTTATGTTCTTATGTTATGTAATAATAATAATAATAATAATAATAATAATAATAATAATAATAATAATAATAATAATAACAATCTATATTTCTACGAGTACATGATACAACTTATACAGATCTAGCTGTCATCAATGACATACTATATAGAAAGACCTTGGTTATGCAAAGCATTTCGAGCAGCTTGGGTTAATTTTGTCCCCAGGATGCGACCCCAGACCAGTAGGCTAACACCCAGGTATATACTGCTAAATGAAGAGGTACAGCAGGTGTCTTAAGGAAACACGCCCAGATGTCTCCACCCTTACCGGGGATCGAACCACGGACATCGATGTGTGAGATGAGTGCGCTACCAACCGAGGTAGGAAAATCTAATGAAGATTTAGATTAAAATGCTTTGACTTTACTGGGTTATCCAAGACTCAATTCCACATAACGTATGGTATAAAGTCATAGTAAATGTATAAAAATTATGTATGAGCTGTAAATTTACACCTACTTACTAACTGGTGTTACGGGTAACTGGTAGGCAGAGTCACTCCAAGTTTAGCAAAGTCCTCGTTGCCTCGTCTCGTCCAAGTAACTGGTAAGAGAGTCACTCTAGGTTTAGCAAAGTCCCCGTTGCCTCTTCCCTTCCAGGTAACTGGTAAGAGTATCTCTCCAGGTTTAGCAAAGTCCCCGTTGATTCTCGTCCTGGTAACTGGTCAGAGAGTCACTTCATGTTTAGCAAAGTCCCCACTTACTACTGTGCAATCTACATCTACAGGACCTTAAACTCCAATATTAACCTTGACCTAAAACGCTTTCTTGACAGTTGTGACAGAACCCACAGGCATAACACCAGACACAAACATCTCTACGACATTCCCCGTGTCCGACTAAACCTTTACAAAAATTCAATGTATGTCAAAGGCCCTAAAATCTGGAACACCCTACCTGAGAACTCTAGAACTGCAGACACATTCATCACCTTCAAAACTACCATTAGAAAACATCTTATCTCCCTGATACACCCCGTCAACTAACTACACGAATACCACCTGGTGGTTCACACTTACACTCACTCACCCATTTGACCATAAACAGAAATATTAATCTCAATCTTAAAATAATGAATCCTGTGATACTCCAATACTGAAACTATGTACTGTGCCAAAACAAAAGCATTCACATTGCTAAACTCACAAACTAGTATTTAGTCACTTAGCCATAATACCAACTTACCTCATAATTTGTAATATTTTAAAATTAAGAATTAAACTAAGTCTGCCCGAAATGCCTAGCCATGCTAGGCGTTCTAGTGGTACACTCTGTAATCATTATTTAACTACATGTAAACCACACAATAACCAAATTCTGTAAACTCAGCATTGTAATCCTTATAGAGAATAAATTTTGAATTTGAATTTGAATTTGAGAGTCACTCTAGGTTTAATAAAGTTACCGCTGCTTCGCCTCGCAGAGGTACGTTTTCTTACACACAAGTGTAAATCTTAATAAAGAAAACGAACATTTCAGAGCGCATTGCTGGCTAACTAAAGAAGCTTAGAAAGTAAATACGTACATTGTAAGTAAGTACATTCAAGTAAGTACAAACAAATAAGTATATAAGTGCGTGAATTAAGCAAGTACGTTAAAATAAGTAAATATAAGAAAGGCAAAAAATATGTAAATATGTAACAGAAAGTAAGTAATGTAAGAAAAATTAAGGTCGGTCAGTCAGTCAGTAGGCGAGTCGGTCAGTCGGTCAGTCGGTCAGTCGGCCAGTCAATATAGTTATTAGATAGAAGAAAAAAGATTTTCCTGGGCTTATTAGTCCTCAGGGTTGTAACCCAGCAAAACCCAGTGAAGTCAGTTCAAGCCACTGTCATCGGGGGCTGACTGTCTTATTTCCACAGTAGTCCCTTAAGCCTCTCCCACCAGAAGGAAATGTCTCAGATTCCTTGAAACAAGGTCCCTTCTGTAGCATCAAGAGACCTGGCTGCTCATGACTCAAGTGGTAGTACTTTCGATTCACAACTGAAGGACCCGGGTTCAATCCCGGAACGAGTTGAGACGATGGGCATGTTCCCTTAAACCTGCTGGCCTATCCGACTGTTGTGGGTGGCATCCTGGGCAAGGAAACCATAACAGAAATCCACCACATTGCATGGGTCATTGTGGTCTGAAAAGTCAGACAAGAATGACCCAATTTTTCCTTTTTGTGGTTTAAGGGCAAGTTTGATTTAAAATTATGAAAATTTATGTTAATGTTTGCACTGTAGCTGAAACTGAAAAAAAGGTCAGAAAACGCCTCAGACCGCCCTGTTAAGTAACTTACGGAAAATCAAATCTTCGGTGTTTCTGGGTTGCAGTCCCCTTCAGATTATTTCACTGAATGTTGAAGATCATTCACACAACGAAGCAGGTTCTGCCAGATGGTGAGGTGTTGGTTCCTTTTGTTAATTAAAACATCTGAAAATGACATTGAGTTATTTCGTTCAAACTCAACAGTAAATTTTATGGATAGTGCTAGACTATTTCAGTAGCGAAGTGTTTAAAACGATTTGCTTGGACAACCAGCACTGCTGACACACCATGAGTTCCACGACGATTAAAGAAGTACTCGGGAAAAAAAAGTGTCAGACTCATTGATTCTGAGGCAGGAGTTTACGTATTGCCGCGATGAGGATGTGCAAAGTTACGTGTGAGA
The DNA here is from genome assembly GCF_038502225.1 of Cherax quadricarinatus. NCBI lineage: Eukaryota > Metazoa > Arthropoda > Malacostraca > Decapoda > Parastacidae > Cherax > Cherax quadricarinatus. The sequence goes on along the minus strand of NC_091311.1, from coordinate 27,822,831 downwards.
AAGACTTAAAGACGCTTACAACACCGTGTGAGAGAGCACAATTAAATATGAAGCAGAGATGACCAGAAGAATGTCTTTATTATCCACTATAGTCTCATAATCACCTTTCTAAATTGAATGAGGCTGGATTTGGCATCAGTGAGGAGGATCTACGTAAACGTCGACGTCTGGAATCTGCAGTTACTGCAGCCCAGAACACTGGTGGCTTCAGTGTTTCAGAAATTTTGGTTAAATTGATGCTACGTCGCCATGACACTGCTATAAGAGAAGTAATGGCCCAGCCCCTCTGACCCCACCACTATCAACCACTACCATATCAGCTGTTTATTTCCATCAGTGTATTGTATTGTTAATATACCTTAATGCGAAAAACCTTTCAGTAAATATCCTAGCACTATACATGTCTGTTATTTACAAAATAATCAAGGAGGAATAACAGGGAAGGCATTAGAGTGGATCAATAACTAGTGGCCCGGTGGCCTGGTGGCTAAAGCTCCCGCTTCACACACGGAGGGCCCGGGTTCGATTCCCGGCGGGTGGAAACATTTCGACACGTTTCCTTACACCTATTGTCCTGTTCACCTAGCAGCAAATAGGTACCTGGGTGTTAGTCGACTGGTGTGGGTCGCATCCTAACCCCAAAAATAAGTTAGACAGTGATTGACTTCTTGGGTTATCCTGGGTGGCTAGAGACAAATTGTAACAAAGAGTGATTGTTCGGGAAGAGACAATTGTGACACACGTTCCACAATGATCAGTACTGAGACTAGTAATTCCTGGTATCTGTGAACTACATAAAAGAAAAAATAGAATCTGATGTATCTCTGTACCCTGATAATAATGCGGTGACTATAAAATGAGAGAAAAAGAAAAGGCTACCATCGATCCTGGACAACCTGTACAACTGGTTTGACTAGTGGATACTGCAAATGAACCATAGCAACTACAAGGTGATAAAAATTGGGGTAAGGCAATGATAGCCAAAAACTGAGTATAAGTTACGAGAACAAAGGCTGCAAATTTTATTTAATCTTTAAATGACTATGTGTAAGCCTAGTACAATAGCATATCACCTGATGTACACATCAACCGAACAACTTCTGCTACATTTATACATTTGGCAAATGCTGATTATCTTTCAGGAATCTCAATAAAATTCTCTACACCATGTACAATATATGTCAGTGTCATCTTGGAGTATGCAGCACCAGCATGCAACCCACACCTGGTCAAGTATGTCTCACTGCAAACCTCTGCAGTGAGACTAATCTCAGAAACAAAGATTATGAGCTTTGAGAAGAGACTAAAATAAATAAGGGACAAAAGAAAATGGGAGACAAAATAATAAAGTACAAAAAATTCAGAGGAAATGATAGGATGGACAGGGACAGACTGGCAGGGAGGCAAGAAACAGGTACACGAGGGTACAGCTGGAAGTTAAAAACAGAGATGAATCATAGGATGTTAAGAAGTATTTCTTCAGCCTCGAAGATGTCCGGAAGTTGAACGGCCTGGACAACAAAGTGGTAAAGGCATGATTTATACATAGCTATAAGTAGACATTACAGGACGTACGAAGCCAGGTAACGACCAGTTTACGAGGTAGGGACAGGAGCTGAGGTTCAACCTTAGCAACTTCATATAGGTAAGTACAAATCAGTGAGTAAACGCGCACGCACACACACACACACACACACACATATATACACA
>NC_091311.1:27803621-27816121 GCF_038502225.1 Cherax quadricarinatus | reverse complement strand
ATCATATAAAAGTTTGCTGCATTTGTGAATTTTGAAAAGGTATATGATAGGGTGGATAGGGGAGCAATGTGGCAGAAATTGCCAAGTGTGTGAAATAGGTGATAGGTTACTTAAAGCAGTTAAACGTTTTTACAAGGATAATGAGGCTCAGCTTAGGGTATGTAGGAGAGAGGGAGATTATTTCCCAGTAAAAGTAGGCCTTAGGCGTGATGTCGGTATAGTTGTATAAAATAGAGAAATGAAGGCAGGGGTGTTCGGCAGAGGTGTGAGACTGGAAGATGAAGAATTTAACACAAAGTGGAAGTTGTCACCGTTGCTTTTTGGTGATGATACTCTGCTTTTGAGATATTCTGAAAAGAAGTTACGAAGGTTGTTGGGCGAATTTCGAGTAGTAAGAAAAGAAAATTAAAACTGAACATCGGAAAGAGAAAGGTGATGAGGGTAATAGCAAAAATTAGGTAAAGAAAGAATGGATATCAGATTGGAGGGAGTGTGGATTAATTGAATGTGTTCAGATATCAGGGCGTGGACTCGTCAACAGATGGGTCTATGAAAGGGGAAGTGAACCATAGAATTGATGAGGGGAGAAAAAGGTGAGTGGTGCATTGTGAGGTTTTTGGAGACAAAGAACGTTATCCATGGAAGCAGAAATGGAATGTATGAGCGTATAGTGGAACCGACACTCTCATATGGGTGTGAAACATGGGTTGTAAATGTTGCAGCAAGGAGGCTGAAGGCAGTGAAGATGTCATGTCTGAGGGTAATGTGCGGTGTGAATATTATGCAGAGAATTCGTAGCTGGGAGATTAGAAGTAGGTACGGGATTACTAAAAGTATTATCCAGAGGGCTGAAGAGGGCTTGTTGAGGTGGTTCGGACATTTAGAGAGGCTGGAACAAACTTGGATGATTTGGGGGGCGTATAAATCTATAGTGGAGGGAAGGCAGGGTAGGGTAGTCCTAGGAAAAAGTTAGAGGAAGAGGATAAAGGAGGTTTAGTGTGTGAGGGGCTTAGACATCCAGCAAGCTTGTGTGAGAGTGTGAGATATGTGTGAGTGGAGGCAAATGATTTTTATGACCTGATGTGCTGTTGGAGTGTGAGCAAAATAACATTTGTGAAGGAATTCAGGGTAACCGGTTAACCGGACCTGAGTCCTGGAGGAGGGAAGCATAGTGCCTGGGTTCTGAAGGAGGAGTGGATATATGTTGCAGTTTTTGAACTGTAATATCGGCACGCCTCTGGCAGATTATGATTGAGTGATGGAGAAAGTGTTTCTACTTTTTTGGGGTCACCCACCTCAGTGGGACACTGCCGATGTGTTAATAATAATAATAATAATAATAATAATAATAATAATAATAATAATAATAATAATAATAACAATAATAATAAATGGAGCAGTAGTTCTTCAGAGTGGTAGTCAGCAGCGGAGCGTGGGTAGTTAGGACCCCAGGAGCGTCTGGCCACACAATTGGATGCCACTCTCCCAGGAGGGTCAGAGATCCTACACTAACAGGATCAGTGCCACAAGCTTGGCCAATGAGATCGTTCCCATGCTCACTGTATCTGATCCTCTTTTGTTTCTTCTTCTTGTTTTTGTTGTTCTTTTTCTTTTCTTACTTCATCTATTTCTTCTTCTTTATCATTTACCATAATCATATCCTATTAAATTTTATTCTTATTTTTACTTCGCTATTTTCTGTATTTTATTGTCTTATTTTAAAATTATCCTAACTGTAATTAATACTAAAATTTATATTATAATTACCATCACCACTCCAATATTATTATTACTGTAGTGATTGTAACAGTAGTAGTTATAGAGGTTTCTAAAAGTATTATCCAGAAGGCAGAGGCGGGGTTGTTGAGGTTTGGACATTTAGAGAGGATGGAAAGAAATAGAATAACTAGAAGAGCGTATGACTCCGTAGCGGAGGGAAGGCGGGATAGGGGTCGGCCTAGGAAAGGTTGGAGGGAGTACAGGAGGGTTTGTGTGGGAGGGGCGTAGACATCCAGCAAGCATGCGTGAGCGTGTTAGACAGGAGCGAGTCTAGACGAGTGGTTTTTATGACTTGACGCGCTGTTGGAGTGTGAGCAAAGTAACATTTATGAAGGGATTCAGGGAAACCGGTTAGCTGGACTTGAGTCCTGGAGGTGGGAAGTACAGTGTCAGCACTCTGAAGGAGGGGCGTTGATATGTTGCAGTTTTTTTAACCGTAGTGTAGGTGTGCCTCTGACAAGACAGTGATGGAGTGAATGACAATGACAGTATTTCTTCTTTTTCAGGTCACACTGACTTGGTGGGAAACGGCCGATGTGTTAATAATAATTATTATTATTATTAGTAATAGTGATAGTTGTATAGTACTAGTAGTAGTAGTGGTAGTAGTTGTAGTTATAGTAATAGTAGTAATAGTGATAGTAGTAGTAGTTGTGGCAGTAGTTGTAGTTATAGTAGAAGTAGCAGTGATATTAGTAGTAGTCGTAGTATAAGAAGGAGAAGCAGAAGGAGGAGGAAAAGAACAAGAAGAATTTGCTCATATTAGTAACCAGATGAGTTAATAACTCAGGATAATCCAAGAAAGCCAATCACTGGCTTATTGCCGCTGGGGTAGGTTGTCGGCCCTCCCTCAGGATGCGACCTGCAATACTCAAGTAACACCCAGGTACCTACCTACCTAGGTGACAAGGATACAGGTGACCCAGTTCCAGGTGACCCGGTGCCAGGTGACCTAGTACCAGGTGACCCAGTACCAGGTGACGCAGTATCAGGCGACCCAGCACCAGGTGACCCAGCACCAGGTGACCCAGTTCCAGGTGACCCGGTACCAGGTGACCCAGTACCCATTCTGTGGAAGACGTTATCTCATACCCATCCTGTGAGAAATAGACAAAATAAAACAGAAATATTATCGGTCCAATGACTAGGTCTCAACATTCTGGCAGCTAAAGTAATTGTATAGTCGGTGATGGAGAGAAGTTCCGTTTTCTCTGGCAAAGATGCGAGGAGGGTGGGGGTGGAGGAGGGAGGGGTGGAGGGTGGGGGTGGAGGAGGGAGGGGTGGAGGGTGGTGTTGCAGCAGGGAGGGGGGGAGGGTGGGGGTGCAGCAGGGAGGGGTGGTGGGTGGTGTTGCAGCAGGGAGGGGTGGAGGGTGGTGTTGCAGCAGGGAGGGGTGGAGAGTGGTGTTGCAGCAGGGAGGGGTGGAGGGTGGTGTTGCAGCAGGGAGGGGTGGTGGGTGGTGTTGCAGCAGGGAGGGGTGGAGGGTGGTGTTGCAGCAGGGAGGGGTGGAGAGTGGTGTTGCAGCAGGGAGGGGTGGTGGGTGGTGTTGCAGCAGGGAGGGGTGGTGGGTGGTGTTGCAGCAGGGAGGGGTGGAGGGTGGTGTTGCAGCAGGGAGGGGTGGAGGGTGGTGTTGCAGCAGGGAGGGGTGGAGGGTGGTGTTGCAGCAGGGAGGGGTGGTGGGTGGTGTTGCAGCAGGGAGGGGTGGAGTGTGGTGTTGCAGCAGGGAGGGGTGGAGGGTGGTGTTGCAGCAGGGAGGGGTGGTGGGTGGTGTTGCAGCAGGGAGGGGTGGAGGGTGGTGTTGCAGCAGGGAGGGGTGGAGGGTGGTGTTGCAGCAGGGAGGGGTGGTGGGTGGTGTTGCAGCAGGGAGGGGTGGAGGGTGGTGTTGCAGCAGGGAGGGGTGGAGGGTGGTGTTGCAGCAGGGAGGGGTGGAGGGTGGTGTTGCAGCAGGGAGGGGTGGAGGGTGGTGTTGCAGCAGGGAGGGGTGGTGGGTGGTGTTGCAGCAGGGAGGGGTGGAGGGTGGTGTTGCAGCAGGGAGGGGTGAAGGGTGGTGTTGCAGCAGGGAGGGGTGGAGGGTGGTGTTGCAGCAGGGAGGGGTGGAGGGTGGTGTTGCAGCAGGGAGGGGTGGTGGGTGGTGTTGCAGCAGGGAGGGGTGGAGGGTGGTGTTGCAGCAGGGAGGGGTGTAGGGTGGTGTTGCAGCAGGGAGGGGTGGAGGGTGGTGTTGCAGCAGGGAGGGGTGGAGGGTGGTGTTGCAGCAGGGAGGGGTGGAGGGTGGTGTTGCAGCAGGGAGGGGTGGAGGGTGGTGTTGCAGCAGGGAGGGGTGGAGGGTGGGGTTGCTGCAGGGAGGGGTGGAGGGTGGTGTTGCAGCAGGGAGGGGTGGAGGGTGGTGTTGCAGCAGGGAGGGGTGGAGGGTGGTGTTGCAGCAGGGAGGGGTGGAGGGTGGTGTTGCAGCAGGGAGGGGTGGAGGGTGGTGTTGCAGCAGGGAGGGGTGGAGGGTGGTGTTGCAGCAGGGAGGGGTGGAGGGTGGTGTTGCAGCAGGGAGGGGTGGAGGGTGGTGTTGCAGCCGGGTGGGGTGGTGGGTGGTGTTGCAGCAGGGAGGGGTGGAGGGTGGTGTTGCAGCATGGAGGGGTGGAGGGTGGTGTTGCAGCAGGGAGGGGTGGAGGGTGGTGTTGCAGCAGGGAGGGGTGGAGGGTGGTGTTGCAGCAGGGAGGGGTGGAGGGTGGTGTTGCAGCAGGGAGGGGTGGAGGGTGGTGTTGCAGCAGGGAGGGGTGGAGGGTGGTGTTGCAGCAGGGAGGGGTGGAGGGTGGTGTTGCAGCAGGGAGGGGTGGAGGGTGGTGTTGCAGCAGGGAGGGGTGGAGGGTGGTGTTGCAGCAGGGAGGGGTGGAGCAGGTGGTGTGTTGCAGCAGGGTGGGGTGGAGGGGGGTGTTGCAGCAGGGAGGGGTGGAGGGTGGTGTTGCAGCAGGGAGGGGTGGAGGGTGGTGGTGTTGCAGCAGGGAGGGGTGGAGGGTGGTGTTGCAGCAGGGAGGGGTGGAGTGTGGTGTTGCAGCAGGGAGGGGTGGAGGGTGGTGTTGCAGCAGGGAGGGGTGGAGGGTGGTGTTGCAGCAGGGAGGGGTGGAGGGTGGTGTTGCAGCAGGGAGGGGTGGAGGTGGTGTTGCAGCAGGGAGGGGTGGAGGGTGGTGTTGCAGCAGGGAGGGGTGGAGGGTGGTGTTGCAGCAGGGAGGGGTGGAGGGTGGTGTTGCAGCAGGGAGAGGTGGAGGGTGGTGTTGCAGCAGGGAGGGGTGGAGGGTGGTGGTGTTGCAGCAGGGAGGGGTGGAGGGTGGTGTTGCAGCAGGGAGGGGTGGAGGGTGGTGTTGCAGCAGGGAGGGGTGGAGTGTGCTGTTGCAGCAGGGAGGGGTGTAGGGTGGTGTTGCAGCAGGGAGGGGTGGAGGGTGGTGTTGCAGCAGGGAGGGGTGGAGGGTGGTGTTGCAGCAGGGAGGGGTGGTGGGTGGTGTTGCAGCAGGGAGGGGTGGAGGGTGGTGTTGCAGCAGGGAGGGGAGAAGGGTGGTGTTGCAGCAGGGAGGGGTGGAGGGTGGTGTTGCAGCAGGGAGGGGTGGAGGGTGGTGTTGCAGCAGGGAGGGGTGGAGTGGTGGTGTTGCAGCGGGGCGGGGTGGAGGGTGGTGTTGCAGCAGGGAGGGGTGGAGGGTGGTGTTGCAGCAGGGAGGGGTGGAGGGTGGTGTTGCAGCAGGGAGGGGTGGAGTGGTGGTGTTGCAGCCGGGAGGGGTGGAGGGTGGTGTTGCAGCAGGGAGGGGTGGAGGGTGGTGTTGCAGCAGGGAGGGGTGGAGGGTGGTGTTGCAGCAGGGAGGGGTGGAGGGTGGTGTTGCAGCAGGGAGGGGTGGAGGGTGGTGTTGCAGCAGGGAGGGGTGGAGGGTGGTGTTGCAGCAGGGAGGGGTGGAGTGTGGTGTTGCAGCAGGGAGGGGTGGAGGGTGGGCTTGCAGCAGGGAGGGGTGGAGGGTGGTGTTGCAGCAGGGGGGTGGTGGGTGGTGTTGCAGCAGGGAGGGGTGGAGTGTGGTGTTGCAGCAGGGAGGGGTGGAGGGTGGTGTTGCAGCAGGGAGGGGTGGAGGGTGGTGTTGCAGCAGGGAGGGGTGGAGGGTGGTGTTGCAGCAGGGAGGGGTGGAGGGTGGTGTTGCAGCAGGGAGGGGTGGAGGGTGGTGTTGCAGCAGGGAGGGGTGGAGGGTGGTGTTGCAGCAGGGAGGGGTGGAGGGTGGTGTTGCAGCAGGGAGGGGTGGAGGGTGGTGTTGCAGCAGGGAGGGGTGGAGGGTGGTGTTGCAGCAGGGAGGGGTGGAGGGTGGTGTTGCAGCAGGGAGGGGTGGAGGGTGGTGTTGCAGCAGGGAGGGGTGGAGCAGGGAGGGGTGTGGTGTTGCAGCAGGGAGGGAGGGGTGGAGTGTGGTGAGCAGGGAGGGGTGGAGGGTGGTGTTGCAGCAGGGAGGGGTGGAGGGTGGTGTTGGTGTTGCAGCAGGGAGGGGTGGAGGGTGGTGTTGCAGCAGGGAGGGGGGGTGGGTGGTGTTGCAGCAGGGAGGGGTGGAGTGTGGTGTTGCAGCAGGGAGGGGTGGAGGGTGGTGTTGCAGCAGGGAGGGGTGGAGTGTGGTGTTGCAGCAGGGAGGGGTGGCGGGTGGTGTTGCAGCAGGGAGGGGTGGAGGGTGGTGTTGCAGCAGGGAGGGGTGGAGTGTGGTGTTGCAGCAGGGAGGGGTGGAGTGTGGTGTTACAGCAGGGAGGGGTGGAGGGTTGTGTTGCAGCAGGGAGGGGTGGAGGGTGGTGTTGCAGCAGGGAGGGGTGGAGGGTGGTGTTGCAGCAGGGAGGGGTGGTGGGTGGTGTTGCAGCAGGGAGGGGTGGAGGGTGGTGTTGCAGCAGGGAGGGGTGGTGGGTGGTGTTGCAGCAGGGAGGGGTGGAGTGTGGTGTTGCAGCAGGGAGGGGTGGAGGGTGGTGTTGCAGCAGGGAGGGGTGGAGGGTGGTGTTGCAGCAGGGAGGGGTGGAGGGTGGTGTTGCAGCAGGGAGGGGTGGAGGGTGGTGTTGCAGCAGGGAGGGGTGCAGGGGAGGGGTGGAGGGTGGTGTTGCAGCAGGGAGGGGTGGAGGGTGGTGTTGCAGCAGGGAGGGGTGGAGTGTGGTGTTGCAGCAGGGAGGGGTGGAGGGTGGTGTTGCAGCAGGGAGGGGTGGAGGGTGGTGTTGCAGCAGGGAGGGGTGGAGGGTGGTGTTGCAGCAGGGAGGGGTGGAGTGTGGTGTTGCAGCAGGGAGGGGTGGAGGGTGGTGTTGCAGCAGGGAGGGGTGGAGTTGGTGTTGCAGCAGGGAGGGGTGGAGGGTGGTGTTGCAGCAGGGAGGGGTGGAGTGTGGTGTGTGGTGTTGCAGCAGGGTGGGGTGGAGGGTGGTGTTGCAGCAGGGAGGGGTGGAGTGTGGTGTTGCAGCAGGGAGGGGTGGAGGGTGGTGTTGCAGCAGGGAGGGGTGGAGGGTGGTGTTGCAGCAGGGAGGGGTGGAGGGTGGTGTTGCAGCAGGGAGGGGTGGAGGGTGGTGTTGCAGCAGGGAGGGGTGGAGGGTGGTGTTGCAGCAGGGAGTGGTGGAGGGTGGTGTTGCAGCAGGGAGGGTGGTGTTGCAGGGTGGAGGGTGGTGTTGCAGCAGGGAGGGGTGGTGGTGTTGCAGCAGGGAGGGGTGGAGTGTGGTGTTGCAGCAGGGAGGGGTGGAGGGTGGTGTTGCAGCAGGGAGGGGTGGAGGGTGGTGTTGCAGCAGGGAGGGGTGGAGGGTGGTGTTGCATCAGGGAGGGGTGGAGGGTGGTGTTGCAGCAGGGAGGGGTGGAGGGTGGTGTTGCAGCAGGGAGGGGTGGAGTGTGGTGTTGCAGCAGGGAGGGGTGGAGGGTGGTGTTGCAGCAGGGAGGGGTGGAGTGTGGTGTTGCAGCAGGGAGGGGTGGAGGGTGGTGTTGCAGCAGGGAGGGGTGGAGTTGGTGTTGCAGCAGGGAGGGGTGGAGGGGTGTTGCAGCAGGGAGGGGTGGAGTGTGGTGTTGCAGCAGGGAGGGGTGGAGGGTGGTGTTGCAGCAGGGAGGGGTGGAGGGTGGTGTTGCAGCAGGGAGGGGTGGAGTGTGGTGTTGCAGCAGGGAGGGGTGGAGGGTGGTGTTGCAGCAGGGAGGGGTGGAGGGTGGTGGTGCAGCGGGGAGGGGTGGAGGGTGGTGTTGCAGCAGGGAGGGGTGGAGGGTGGTGCAGCAGGGAGGGGTTGCCGCTGGGTGGGGTGGAGGGTGGTGTTGCAGCAGGGAGGGGGGGAGGGTGGTGTTGCAGCAGGGAGGGGTGGAGGGTGGTGTTGCAGCAGGGAGGGGTGGTGGGTGGTGTTGCAGCAGGGAGGGGTGGAGTGTGGTGTTGCAGCAGGGAGGGGTGGAGGGTGGTGTTGCAGCAGGGAAGGGTGGAGGGTGGTGTTGCAGCAGGGAGGGGTGGACGGTGGTGTTGCAGCAGGGAGGGGTGGAGGGAGATGTTGCAGCAGGGAGGGGTGGAGGGTGGTGTTGCAGCAGGGAGGGGGGGCGGGTGGTGTTGCTGCCGGGAGGGGTGGAGGGTGGTGTTGCAGCAGGGAGGGGTGGAGGGTGTTGTTGCAGCAGCTAGGGGTGGAGGGTGGTGTTGCAGCAGGGAGGGGTGGAGGGTGGTGTTTGCAGCAGGGAGGGGTGGAGTGTGGTGTTGCAGCAGGGAGGGGTGGAGGGTGGTGTTGCAGCAGGGAGGGGTGGAGGGTGGTGGCAGCAGGGAGGGGTGGAGGGTGGTGTTGCAGCAGGGAGAGGGGTGGTGGGTGGTGTTGCAGCAGGGAGGGGTGGAGGGTGGTGTTGCAGCAGGGAGGGGTGGAGGGTGGTGTTGCAGGGGTGGAGGGGTGGTGGAGGGTGGTGTTGCAGCAGGGAGGGGTGGAGGGTGCAGCAGGGAGGGGTGGAGGGTGGTGTTGCAGCAGGGAGGGGTGGAGGGTGGTGTTGCAGCAGGGAGGGGTGGAGGGTGGTGTTGCAGCAGGGAGGGGTGGAGGGTGGTGTTGCAGCAGGGAGGGGTGGTGGGTGGTGTTGCAGCAGGGAGGGGTGGAGGTGGTGTTGCAGCAGGGAGGGGGGGAGGGTGGTGGGGCAGCAGGGTGGGGTGGAGGGTGGTGTTGCAGCAGGGAGGGGTGGAGGGTGGTGTTGCAGCAGGGAGGGGTGGTGGGTGGTGTTGCAGCAGGGAGGGGTGGAGGGTGGTGTTGCAGCAGGGAGGGGTGGAGGGTGGTGTTGCAGCAGGGAGGGGTGGAGGGTGGTGTTGGAGCAGGGAGGGGTGGAGGGTGGTGTTGCCGCAGGGAGGGGTGGAGGGTGGTGTTGCAGCAGGGAGGGGTGGAGGGTGGTGTTGCAGCAGGGAGGGGTGGAGGGTGGTGTTGCAGCAGGGAGGGGTGGAGGGTGGTGTTGCAGCAGGGAGGGGTGGAGTGTGGTGTTGCAGCAGGGAGGGGTGGAGTGTGGTGTTGCAGCAGGGAGGGGTGGAGGGTGGTGTTGCAGCAGGGAGGGGTGGAGGGTGGTGTTGCAGCAGGGAGCAGGGAGGGGTGGAGTGTGGTGTTGCAGCAGGGAGGGGTGGAGTGTGGTGTTGCAGCAGGGAGGGGTGGAGGGTGGTGTTGCAGCAGGGAGGGGTGGAGGGTGGTGTTGCAGCAGGGAGGGGGTGGTGGGTGGTGTTGCGTGATCAACAACCCTTCTTCAACATTCTCAACATTTTCATTACCCTCCAGGGAGGTTCTCATCATGTTGTTTGATATGTTCATTTCCTGAACCTTCCCTGGCGCCACCATCTGCCATCATGCACGTCATCTAACCACGTAATAATAACAACACAACGAGGGGAATAATCAGAAACAAGCAGGAAGAGGAAGCACAAACACACGCTAACCACAGGTGGGAACAACACCTCGAGGTCAAGTGAAGACAAGTGATTTTTATGATTTGACCTGCTGTTGGACCGTGAACAAGGCAATAGATATGAAGGAATTCAGGGAAAACCGTTAGAAGGAATAGAGCCCTGGAGGTGGAAAGTACAGTGTCTGTACTCTGGAGGAAGGGTTTAGATGTTCCAGTGCTTGAGGTGGGGAATACAGTATTTGCGATCTGGAGAACGGGTAGGGATGTTGCAGGCCTGGAGATGGGAAGTATAGTGTCTCCAGTCTGGGTAAAGGCTGGGGGGTGATGCAGTCCTGGAGATGGAAAGTACAGTACCTGCACTCTGATGAAAGGGTGGGAATGTTGCAGTTCGGATGGTTATCTGAACTGTGATTTCACACTTCTGGCAAGACAGTGATTGAATGAATAACGATGAAAGTGTTTCCTCATTTTTATGTCGCAGTACCTCGGTAGTAGACGGCCGGTATATTCCCTCCCCTAAAATAAAGCCTGGAGATCAACATGTTAGGTTCTCTAAACCATTGGGAAATCCTCTTTCTAAATCCTTTCTGACACTAATGTCTTGGAAGCCTTCTGACGACCATAATTTTCTCCATGAGCCACAAACTTGATTCATATGTTAATCTGTTTAATAAACTTCACTGATTTTCCTTGTAAACCCAATTGAAAAAGAGTCATCTTAAAATGAATAGTGCTAATTTTGAAGGCCATTTCACACGCTTTTTGAAGGCTTTTTCGCTCATACTTTGAAGGCATGCCCACGAATATTTAGAAGGTCTTTTAACGTATAATCTGAAGGCCTTTTCACGCATAATTTGAAGGTCCTTTCACGCACTATTCAGTTTTGGATGCACTTTTCCAATCGCGTTGAAATAAAACTGCATTGCAAAGAAAAACTTGATTAAAGAGTTTGATGCATTTTCCAGTTAACTTACTCTCTACGACCGTCACACAGTGGGCACTAGAGTTAGCAGTTTTCCCTGTCATATTCCATGATACAGGATGGGTTTCCCTGTCATATTCCATCACGCAGGATGGGGTTTGTCTGTCATATTCCATCACACACGATGGGTTTACCACTGTCATATTCCATCACACAGGATGGGTTTCCCTGTCATATTCCATCACGCAGGATGGGGTTTGTCTGTCATATTCCATCAAACACGATGGGTTTACCACTGTCATATTCCATCACACAGGATGGGTTTCCCTGTCATATTCCATCATACAGGATGGGTTTCCCACTGTCATATTCCATCACTCAGGATAGGCTTCCCACTGTCATGTTCCATCAAACAGGATGGGTTTCCCTGTCATATTTCATCACAAAGGATGGGTTTTCCACTGTCATATTCCATCACTCAGGATGGGTGTCCCACTGCCATATTCCATCACACAGGATGGGTGTACCATTGTCATATTCCATCACACAGGATGGATTTTCCTGTCACATTCCATCACACAGGATTGGTTTCCCTGTGATATTCCTTCACACAGGATGGGTTTCCTTGTCATATTCCATCACACAGGATGAGTTTCCCACTGTCATATACCATCACACAGGATGGGTTCCTTCCATCATACAGGATGGGTTTTCCTGTCATATTCCATGACACATGCAGCAGTCTGCAGTGTTTGGGCCACGCACAATATGCAGTGTTAGAGCCCCGTACAATATGCAGTTTTAGGTCCACGTACAACATACAGTGTTAGGGCCACGTACAATATACAGTGTTAGATCCACGTACCATATACAGTGTTAGGGCCTCGTACAACATACAGTGTTAGGGGGACGTACAATATTCAATGTTAGAGCCACGTGCAATATGTATTGTTAGGGTCACGTGCAATATAGAGTGTTAAAGCCATTTACAATATACATTGTTATGGCCACGTACAGCATACATTGTTAAGGCCACGTACAATATACAGTGTTAGAGCCATGTACAATATGTAATGTTAGGGCCACGTACAATATACAGTGTTAGAGCCAAGTACAATATGTAATGTTAGGGTCACGTTCAATATACAGTGTTAGAGCCACGCACAATGTACAGTGTTAGAGCCACGTACAATACGCAGTGTTAAAGCCACGTACAACATACAGTGTTAAGGCCACGTGCATTAACGGACAACGTAGTCCCACACCTCAACGGGCGAAACATAGCCTATAAATTCGTCAATTTTGCAGAGGAAGAAGAGAAGTTCTGTGAAAAGTCGAGGAAAAAGGAAAAAAATGGGATCAGTAAATCTGCGTGAGCCAAACTTTTAACAGTTAAGGCTTAACTCACTTAGAAAGCTTTAAAGGTGTAATGCAGCTTAACCTAAGATGTTCCACCACCACTCTGCTACACCTGCTGGTGGTGCAGCCTGGTGGTGCAGCCTGGTGGTGTTGTGTTGTGTAGCGTGATAATGTAGAGTGGGGTGTAGCATGGGGGGGGTGGCATAGTGGCGTAGCATGGTGGTGTGTCGTGGTGGTGTAGCGTGGTTGTGTAGCATGGGGGGGTAGCATGGTGGTGCAGCTTGCCGGGTGGCGTGGAGGTGTAGCGTGGTGTAGCGTGGTGGTGTACCATTGGGGGTGGCGTGGAGATGTAGCATGGTGGTGTAGTATGCGGCGGTGGCATGATGGTGTAGCACGGTGGGGTGATGTGGTAGTGTAGCATGGGGGGTGTGGTGTAGCATTGGGGGTAGCGTGGTGGTGTAACATAGGGTGTGGCGTGGTGGTTTAGCATGGGAGTGGCATGGTGGTATAGCATGGGGGTGTATCATGGAGGGAGTGTGGTGTATGGTTTTGGTGTATTCTGGCCTTTCAATAAAGTGGCTCCAGGTTGGAATCCACG
>NC_091311.1:27739054-27803521 GCF_038502225.1 Cherax quadricarinatus | reverse complement strand
TGTCATATAGACTTTGCTAAATTTAAAAAAAAAGAGAAAGGTAGATTGACTTACATGAGAACGAGGTCAGCGGGTTGAAGGTTGACTGTGTGAGGTTGAGTGTGGCAGTGGACGTACCGTACCCTGTGTCCCAGCCTCGCCAGCGTCACGTTCAAAGACACCTGCTTGGTTAGTTAATGGGGTTTAAAGCCTATCGACTACTCTAGGGCCATTAATGCTGCATGACAAGAATACTTTAATCCCCTAAAAACAGGGATTAAACTCTCAGCATATATACAGTGAGAGAAATATACCTTCTTGTATATATACTGAGACACTTGAATTTAGAGTAAATGTTTAAAAAAAAAACATTCACAACTAACACATAAATTAGCCCATAAACAGGAAATTAAAATAGACAGACAATATATTCGTCCGACTGGATCGTTATCAAGGTCTAAGTTGAGACAAACATTCGATGTTATTTTAGGGTGGGTTATGTTTACGCAGTGTTGACAGCTAATAAATTACATAAACAGAAAGCTTTACGTCTAGCATCGTTATTAGTTAAATGGTTGGATATAACAAGCTCGTTGTTTTGAAGGAATCATTCAGAACGTTACGTTCAGTAAGGTAAAACTTCAGTAGACAGACTGACCGTCATGTCATGTTGGGTGCAGGAGGAGGGGATGCAAGTGGCGTAGTAGAGGGGCAGAGGGTCGGCTAACACAGCCAAGCCAGGACCTATTTTCAAGCCCTTTGTGCCAAATGCACTCTCTACGTCCGTGCTGTCCATCACGCCCACCCCCATGCCTTTCATCATTCCCATATCTGTGTCTTCGACATCTTCCACGTCTTTGAGGTCATCTGCTGTCCTGCAAGACGACGTATCTAAATTAGTACTACACGTAAGAGTGGTCCTGGAGGATATTTATCACCAGGATCAAGAAATAAAGTAACGAGCTTTGTTTCTCTGCTTGCCTGCCTCTCCTACTACGCTACCAAACACTAATTTTCAGAATTCGTATGACCTTACCTTAATATAACCATCTCTACACCTGACCTGACCTCCGTCTTTCTCCTTTGTATTTTTCTCCCCTCGTGACTTCATAAGATACTCAGGAAGGCTTGCCGCATCCCCCAGTCTCCATTACTTATTTGTGGGTTGTAAAAAGAGTCAAGAACCTTCTCCTGATCCTGACTTAGCTAACTTTTAGATCGTGCAAATACTAGTACTAGTAAGATATGAACCTAGAATCACTAGTAATCAGTAACTTACGAACCTACCAGCACTAGTAACTTATGAACCTACCATCACCAGTAACTTACGAGCCTATCATCACTAGTAACTTACGAGCCTACCATCACTAGTAACTTATGAACCAACCATCACTAGCATCTTACGAACCTACCATCACTAGTAACTTATGAACCAACCATCACTAGTAACTTATGAACCAACCACCACTAGTAACTTACTAGCCTACCATCACTAGTAACTTACGAGCCTACCATCACTAGTAACTTACGAATCAACCACCACTAGTAACTTAAGAGCCTACCATCACTAGCAACTTAAAAGCCTACCATCACTAGCAACTTATGAACCAACCATCACTAGTAACTTACGGGCCTACCATCACTAGTAACTTTCAAGTCTTCCATCACCAGTAACTTACGAGCCTACCATCACTAGCAACTTACAAGCCTACCATCACTAGTAACTTACAAGCCTACCATCACTAGTAACTTACAAGCCTACCATCACTAGTAACTTACAAGCCTACCATCACTAGTAACTTACAAGCCTACCATCACTAGTAACTTATGAAACAACCATCACTAGTAACTTACGAGCCTACCATCACTAGTAACTTATGAACCAACCATCACTAGTAACTTATGAACCAACCATCACTAGTAACTTATGAACCAACCATCACTAGTAACTTACGAGCCTACCATCACTAGTAACTTATGAACCAACCATCACTAGTAACTTACGAGCCTACCATCACCAGTAACTTATGAGGCAACCATCACTAGTAACTTATGAACCAACCATCACTAGTAACTTACGAGCCTACCATCACTAGTAACTTATGAACCAACCATCACTAGTAACTTACTAGCCCACAGGCACTAGTACCTTACGAGCCTACCATCACCAGTAACTTGTGAACCAACCATCACTAGTAAGTTACGAGCCTACCATCACTAGTAACTTACGAGCCTACCATCACTAGTAAGTTACGAGCCTACCATCACTAGTAACTTACGAGCCTACAATCACTAATAACTTATGAACCTACTATCACTAGTAACTTACGAGCCTACCATCACTAGTAACTTACGAGCCTACCATCACTAGTAACTTGTGAACCAACCATCACTAGTAACTTACGAGCCTACCATCACTAGTAACTTGTTAACCAATCATCACTAGTAACTTACGAGTCTAACATCACTAGTAACTTGTGTACCAACCATCACTAGTAACTTACGAGGCTACAATCACTAGTAAGTTACGAGCCTACCATAACTAGTAACTTGTGAACCAACCATCCCTAGTAACTTACGAGCCTACAGGCACTAGTACCTTACGAACCTACCATCACTAGTAACTTGTGAACCAACCATCACTAGTAAGTTACGAGCCTACCATCACTAGTAACTTACGAGCCTACCATCACTAGTAAGTTACGAGCCTACAATCACTAGTAACTTATGAACCTACTATCACTAGTAACTTACGAGCCTACCATCACTAGTACCTTACGAACCTACCATCACTAGTAACTTGTGAACCAACCATCACTAGTAAGTTACGAGCCTACCATCACTAGTAACTTACGAGCCTACCATCACTAGTAACTTACGAGCCTACAATCACTAGTAACTTATGAACCTACTATCACTAGTAATTTACGAGCCTACCATCACTAGTAACTTACGAGCCTACCATCACTAGTAACTTGTGAACCAACCATCACTAGTAACTTACGAGCCTACCATCACTAGTAACTTGTTAACCAATCATCACTAGTAACTTACGAGTCTAACATCACTAGTAACTTGTGTACCAACCATCACTAGTAACTTACGAGCCTACAATCACTAGTAAGTTACGAGCCTACCATAACTAGTAACTTGTGAACCAACCATCCCTAGTAACTTACGAGCCTACCGGCACTAGTACCTTATAAACCTACCATCACTAGTAACTTGTGAACCAACCATCACTAGTAACTTATGAACCTACCATCACTAGTAACTTATGAACCTACCATCGCTAGTAACTTACGAGCCTACCATAACTAGTAACTTGTGAACCAACCATCCCTAGTAACTTACGAGTCTACCGGCACTAGTACCTTACGAACCTACCATCACTAGTAACTTGTGAACCAACCATCACTAGTAACTTATGAACCTACCATCACTAGTAACTTATGAACCTACCATCGCTAGTAACTTACGAACCTACCATCACTAATATCTTGTGAACCAACCATCAGTAGTAACTCACGAGTCAACCATCACCAGTAACTTACGAACCTACCACCACCAGTAAGTTATGAACCTACCATCACCAGTAACTTATGAACCAACCATCACTAGTAACTTACTAGCCCACCGGCACTAGTACCTTACGAGCCTACCATCACCAGTAACTTGTGAACCAACCATCACTAGTAAGTTACGAGCCTACCATCACTAGTAACTTACGAGCCTACCATCACTAGTAAGTTACGAGCCTACCATCACTAGTAACTTACGAGCCTACAATCACTAGTAACTTATGAACCTACTATCACTAGTAACTTACGAGCCTACCATCACTAGTAACTTACGAGCCTACCATCACTAGTAACTTGTGAACCAACCATCACTAGTAACTTACGAGCCTACCATCACTAGTAACTTGTTAACCAATCATCACTAGTAACTTACGAGTCTAACATCACTAGTAACTTGTGTACCAACCATCACTAGTAACTTACGAGCCTACAATCACTAGTAAGTTACGAGCCTACCATAACTAGTAACTTGTGAACCAACCATCCCTAGTAACTTACGAGCCTACCGGCACTAGTACCTTACGAACCTACCATCACTAGTAACTTGTGAACCAACCATCACTAGTAAGTTACGAGCCTACCATCACTAGTAACTTACGAGCCTACCATCACTAGTAAGTTACGAGCCTACCATCACTAGTAACTTACGAGCCTACAATCACTAGTAACTTATGAACCTACTATCACTAGTAACTTACGAGCCTACCATCACTAGTAACTTACGAGCCTACCATCACTAGTAACTTGTGAACCAACCATCACTAGTAGCTTACGAGCCTACCATCACTAGTAACTTGTTAACCAATCATCACTAGTAACTTACGAGTCTAACATCACTAGTAACTTGTGTACCAACCATCACTAGTAACTTACGAGCCTACAATCACTAGTAAGTTACGAGCCTACCATAACTAGTAACTTGTGAACCAACCATCCCTAGTAACTTACGAGCCTACCGGCACTAGTACCTTACGAACCTACCATCACTAGTAACTTGTGAACCAACCATCACTAGTAACTTATGAACCTACCATCACTAGTAACTTATGAACCTACCATCGCTAGTAACTTACGAGCCTACCATAACTAGTAACTTGTGAACCAACCATCCCTAGTAACTTACGAGTCTACCGGCACTAGTACCTTACGAACCTACCATCACTAGTAACTTGTGAACCAACCATCACTAGTAACTTATGAACCTACCATCACTAGTAACTTATGAACCTACCATCTCTAGTAACTTACGAACCTACCATCACTAATATCTTGTGAACCAACCATCAGTAGTAACTCACGAGTCAACCATCACCAGTAACTTACGAACCTACCACCACCAGTAACTTATGAACCTACCATCACCAGTAACTTATGAACCTACCATCACCAGTAACTTATAAACCTACCAACACTAGTAACTTACGAACCTACCACCACCAGTAACTTATGAACCTACCATCACCAGTAACTTACGAACCTACCATCACCAGTAACTTATGAACCTACCATCAGCAGTAACTTATGAACCTACCATCACCAGTAACTTATAAACCTACCAACACTAGTAACTTACGAGCCTACCAGCACTACTATCTTATTACACAATGGTAGTTAAGACAATAATATTACTTTAGACCCGAATGCAGCTTCTTTCTTATTATCTTATAGTTGGCACAAACGCTGTAATTATAATATATCCTGCAGGCATATGATGAAATGCAAATGAGCCAGATTGGTTGTAAAGGAGAATGATTTGCATCATCCGCATTGTCTTGAGGCGACACTGATCGTAGTTTTTGCCAAAAGCCCCATAACTTCTCAAAAATTCCAGTGTATTAGTTGTCCTTGCTATCTGGAGGGCATTTCGGGGATGAATGCCCCAGCGGCCAGGTCCACGACCAGGTCTCCTGGTGGATCAGGGTCTGATCAACGAGGCTGTTACTGCTGGCAGCACGTAGTCCAACTTACGAACCACAGCCCGGTTGTTCTGGCAGTGACTTTAGGTATCAGTCCAGCTCCCTCTTGAAGACAACCAGGAGTCGATTGGTAATTCCCCTTATGGCTGGTGGGAGGCTGTTGAACAGTCTTGGGCCCAGGACACTTACTGTGTTTTCTCTTAGTGTACTAATGGCGCCCCTACTTTCACTGGGGTTATGTTACATCGCCTGACAAGTCTTTTACTTTCGTGTGTTTCGTGTGCTTTCGAGTGTTTCTGTGTGCAGGTTAGGGACCAGTCCCTCCAGAATCTTCCGGGGGTAGATTATGATATATCTCTCTCGCCTGCGCTGCAGTGAGTACAGGTCAAGTGATTCCAGGCGCTCCCAGTAGTTAAGGTGTTTGATGGAACTTATATGTGCAGTAAAAGTTCTTTGTACTTTCTATAGATCTGCAAAATCACGCATGACATTACCGTACTTAACGCCATCTAATTCACCTCACCTTTGTCCACACTATATTGTGTTTTGTAATGTATGATAACTAACTTTTTGTTTTGAAAAGAAAAGACACAATATAAGTTCATTATCAATTCGCAAGACTGTTTTGCAACATTTCATGACATGGTAAATACGAGTTTAATACATGAACACAGGAAATTCAAGAGTTTCACCATCATGAATGATGTGCTGAAGTGTCAAACTTATACCAAATATCTACATAATTGTTTTTACAATGGCCACAAAGAAATTCTCTGGATGGGAAAACGTAGATTTAGACTCACAGTATCGTGCATCAGGCACCACTAAGCATTATAAATCAGCAAAAAAAAATGGACTTCCAGTACAAATAATTCCAGGCTGAGCAATACACAGATAAGGTGGCTGACGGATTTTAGTTATCATTAATTTTTCAAAATAAAACTCCAATGATCAACCGAGAAAGAATATAATTTTATTGATTTTTAAACTGCCTCAGTGTACTGTCCATTTGGCTTCAAATTATGTCATTATTCCCCCTTCCTTCAGATATCTTTACTCATTCACTTTATTAGATCCATGTACTTCATGAAATATCATATATATTCTTGTTTAAGATATGGGTTCCTATGCTCACATAATCATTAAAATATATTTACAATCTATAGTTAACTAATCATCATAAAATCTTACATAATGGAACTCAAGTTGCAGGTACTGGAATGCATCGCTGTGAGCACAAGTCTATTATAGGTGAGCATAAGTCTATTATAGGTGAGCATAAGTCTATTATATCGGCAATCAGACTAGGAAACTTTTGTCAGAGTTTAGTTCCCGTACCTCACCTGTCCGGACACGGAAGAACATTAACTGAAAGAAGGTGAAAATAACTGGACAGGTCTTGCACCTTCATCATCTACACAAATGGAATAAATTAATGGATGTTTGGGCCGCTGCATCCAGTATTAACAAACTCTCCATTGTCACATAGATATATTTAAGTACTTATCATAATTCCAGCGAGAAAATGGTAACTATATGGAAAGTGAAATTAACATTGCCTACGCTGAGGGTAAATGTTTTACTGCAAACATTACAAGGTACTTACATTATTCTGTAGTGCCATGCAATTCCCTCCTCCAACTTCTGCTGGGGACCTTCCAAAGTCACGAATCCATTACCAAAACCGTCCAGAGGACGGTTCTAAATAGTCGCTCCTGGTACATGGTTTCATGCATGCAAGGAGTGTGCATCACTACATATCTGTATTTCGCATCCTGTACATTGACAGCTTCTGCACTATCTTCCTTGATCATTAAGTTGAACTTGATGTTAGATTTAGATTAGATTTTGCCACCGAAAGTGGCTAGTTTATTGTGCATCCCATATCTATCCTGTGGAGGGTGGCGTAACAGCGTATGGATGCACAAAAGGCCGAGGAACTAGGCCCCAAGAGGGTTAACAGGTGTACATATGGATTTATATTTACATATCTACAGTTCACTTAACTGTTACAAGTATATCTGGTATCTTATTTTCATTAATATGATATCCTGACGTGTCACATAGGTTATTATACTGTCTATCTCTGTATTCCTCAATAAGTGTATAGTTAAACAACCGGCAAGTTATCCTAAGTGGCTCGAATGGATGCAAGATCAATGTACCTGCTACACAGTGCTATTTCAGGGGTATTGAAGTCTAACTAAAGACTGAATTAGGCAACTCTCGTGAATAGGTTCTCAGTGCCACCTCACTTAAGATTCTAATCACTGACTCAACAAATTATATGCTCCTACAATCCAATCGTTACATGATAAACTGTACTTATAATATAATGAGTTACAACACCTGGTATGCTATCACATAAAACCTACATAATCATGCGCAACATTCGTGTCAAAATCTAGGCTTAACCATCTCAGCCGCAATTTTCAGAATCGTAATGAACAATCCGTCTCGGCTCAGTTGTGACCAGAAGCAGACATATTCGGAAACGAAAACCTGAACGAAGGTTTCACTTCACCCTGAAGTAGTGTTGCGGTGAATGGACATTTGAATGCACACTGTGGAGGGTGTAGTTAACTCTGCAAGTTGACAGTAAGGGAGGATAACGAAGCTATAAACCTTAGATTAAGTTTATACTCACAGGTACACTGCTAGGAAATATTTACAGGTAATACTTACAGGTACGCTACCAGGCAGTACTTCCCATCGAAAGACCTCTGCTCCTCATCCTTCTGATAGTGGCTCTGCCGGTGGTGGTAGTGTTGTTGCTGGTAGCGGTAGTGCTGTTGCTGGTGGTAGTGGTAGTTTTGTAGGGTGTAGTGAACGCTGAGGCTGACGCACTCTTCATACACACCCACCATGTGAACGTTACCAAAGAGGAAGCCGTCTGGCATCTTACCCCACGAGTCCACCACTACGGGAGTAGATGATGTTACACACACATTACGAAATAGCTCTTCGAACAACCAGAACTTGACTCACATTACTCATCCAGTAAAGAACACAACACGCAGAGAATTCCACTGATTCCTTCAAGTGAAAACAATTAATTGCATTAGACAATAGACGTAAATCACTGTCTGTCATGATTGCCGATATATCAGTTCAGCCTCAGTGTCACTGATCGAAAAATTTCATGACCTTGCCAAGTATATTTTAAATCCTAGCAGATTTTTTTTTAAATGATACATCTTACATGCTGTGTAAAGAAGCTTATTACGAAAATAATGTAGTAGTGTAAGAAAAGAATGTAGTAATTCACGAGAGGGATGTAGCCTTTAAGACGGTCTGACGGTCTTAAGACTGTCGTAAAGTGACGACTACCGACAACATGATGAAAACGCACACGCATTCACTTGCTGAAGACAACTTTAGTGAAGACCTTTCGCTCCTTCGACCTTGATGTCTTCAAAGGTATTTAAAGTGATCATCCTCCATGGAGCGAAACGTTGTCTTCAGTAAAGGTGTGTTAAGAGAAAGCTTTCGCCTTCATTTTCGTTCCGAAAATTACTATGCCACTGTTTCACCACACCGACACGTGCGGCAGGTGGGTGGGCTCATCAGGTGGGCGGATTATCACTCTTTGTCAGCTGTGAACCTCCCGCCTACATCTACCATAGTATATGTATATATATATATATATATATATATATATATATATATATATATATATATATATATATATATATATATATATATATATATATATATATATATATCGAGATTTGTATGTCTCTCAGTGTATACACACTGAGAGATGTTGTTTCTCAACATCCGAGATAGCGTGTCTGTCTTGCATTTACCTGGAGGCGGAGGAGAAGGATCGAGTCTCCACAGCTTCCTAGCAATGAATTACTCATGCGGGCTTAGCGCTTCACAGATTACGCTTCACCGATTTGCTCCCCAAATTTTTTCATTTTTTTTTTTAAAGTGTTACAACTTTGCATTGTCATTTAGCACGAGCAGGGGGGGGCGACCCCCGCTTTCCTCTACCGTCAGTTTAGGAGACAAGACCTTGTGGTGAAGACGTGAGGGGACGACACATGTCCTCTCCACAAATCTTCTCAGCATGTCTGCACACTTCACTGACTTGACAGATTTATTGTCACAGCTGCTGGTCGCTCACCCACACTCAACACTGTTGAAGAAGACGACGAAGAAGAGGAGGACGAACACGAGGAGGAGGAGGAGGAGGAGGAGGAGGAAGACAACATTTTCGGGGTTATCTTGGGTGGTCAGTCCAGGATAACCTGCGGAAGCCACACAGTGCGGCTTATTTCCGTCCTGGGTCCTTAAGGCCTCTTCTTTAAAAAAGAATTTGCAACAGTCAGTTAATTCCTGCGACCATATGCACAGCAAGGTGACCATGAGCAGCGCATCTGAGGAGACGGGTCCATACGTCTCGCCCGGGGATCGAACCCGGGTCAATTTTGTTAAGAATCGAGCTCTTTCCCGCTTAACTCAGAGTTACACTGAAGTCACTTTTAAGTTCTTTATTTCTTATACGTGTACCCTTAGAGAGTAATCATTGATTACTCTTAAAGTGTTGTGTTGTAGTTGAGAGTGTCTTAAAGTGTTGTGTTGCAGTCGACAGTGTCTTAAAGTGTTGTGTTGTAGTCGACAGTGTCTTAAAGTGTTGTGTTGCAGTCGACAGTGTCTTAAAGTGTTGTGTTGTAGTCGACAGTGTCTTAAAGTCTTGTGTTGTAGTCGACAGTGTCTTAAAGTGTTGTGTTGTAGTCGACAGTGTCTTAAAGTCTTGTGTTGTAGTCGACAGTGTCTTAAAGTGTTGTGTTGCAGTCGACAGTGTCTTAAAGTGTTGTGTTGTAGTCGACAGTGTCGTAAAGTGTTGTGTTGCAGTCGACAGTGTCTTAAAGTGTTGTGTTGTAGTCGACAGTGTCTTAAAGTGTTGTGTTGCAGTCGACAGTGTCTTAAAGTGTTGTGTTATAGTCGACAGTGTCTTAAAGTGTTGTGTTGTAGTCGACAGTGTCTTAAAGTGTTGTGTTGTAGTCGACAGTGTCTTAAAGTGTTGTGTTATAGTCGACAGTGTCTTAAAGTGTTGTGTTGTAGTCGACAGTGTCTTAAAGTGTTGTGTTGTAGTCGACAGTGTCTTAAAGTGTTTTGTTGTAGTCGACAGTGTCTTAAAGTGTTGTGTTGTAGTCGACAGTGTCTTAAAGTGTTTTGTTGTAGTCGACAGTGTCTTAAAGTGTTGTGTTGTAGTTGAGAGTGTCTTAAAGTGTTGTGTTGTAGTCGACAGTGTCTTAAAGTGTTGTGTTGTAGTCGACAGTGTCTTAAAGTGTTGTGTTGTAGTCGACAGTGTCTTAAAGTGTTGTGTTGTAGTCGACAGTGTCTTAAAGTGTTGTGTTGTAGTCGACAGTGTCTTAAAGTGTTGTGTTGTAGTCGACAGTGTCTTAAAGTGTTGACGGCACGAAATAAGTGAGTGAAAATCTGAACCCGTAATAAGACTATTGTGTTCAGTGAGCCATTAATCAGACGTAAGACTGACAGTCCAAAAAGAATTTTTCACGAGACTCAAAATTCCGCCGGCTTTTTCTCACCGGCTGAGTTATGGTAATGTTTCACTACGGCACGGCTGAAGGCTTTACAGTGTTTCCCTTTCAAGAAACTCTTGATGGGGTTGCCTTGACACCGATGATGGGCTCTTGATTCCTGGAACTGGTGATGCTTGCAGCTTCTGTGATTGAAGCCTTTTTTGTCTTCTGTTTTGGGTGCTGTGGGACCCCTTGCCGGGCTTAATAATAACTTGCAACTTTTGAAGAGGAGCTGAAACTCACACTTGCAACTTTTCAAGAGAAACTGAAGCTCACACTTGCAACTTTTCAAGATGAAAGTTAAGACAGCCACGGTGCTGTAAACACCACCTCCAAGGCTGAGGGACTGATTACCTCATCTTTTGTATATACTTCTGTTTTTTAATTATGTCCAAGAATCTGTATTGATAAAGCCACTGGATGGCTAAACGTATACAATAAAGATAACCAGATGTTGCACAAGTGTCTTAACTTTCATCTTGTCGGTATTGTATACCTGTCTCGCACAATTTTTCAAGAGAAACTGAGCTCACACTTGCAACTTTTCAAGAGAAGCTGAAACGCACATTTGCAACTTTTCAAAAGAAACTTAGCTCACACTTGCAACTTTTCAAGAGAGACTGAAACTCACACTTGTTGGCCCATTCGGTGGTGTTCGCCACATTCAGACGAGTGAGAACTTCCCTCACGTCTTTCTTACAATCCTCGTTGTCAATCCTCTCCGGAAGAGGAAGGTAAAACTCCGATACACTTTCCCAGAGATAATTGTTGATGCTAAGCCGTAAGGGAAGAGCATCGAGCCTGGAAGCCTGGTTGGGCGGACCCTCAGTCACTCTGCTGAGCACAGCGGTCACACTAACGACGCTTAAGAAGGCCGCCTCGAAAATTCTGGCTCTGAGACCCATCATAAAAGGCGTAGATAGTGTCACCAAGAGCCACAACACACTGAGAGGGAGGCGTTGAAGACAATGGTGTTGAGACTCGAGGTTAGTGAGCGGAGCGGAGCACGCAAACTGAGAGGCAGTGAGGCCATGGTAACTGCCGCTATCTTATCGTTCACTTAAAAAAGAAAACTAGAGTGCTTTCACACGCTTATAGCGATATAGTTACAGCATGTGCGGCAGCAGGTGTGAGAGTGTGTACGTGTGATAAGCAAGGGATGGTCTCTTCTGTGTACCTAAGACTGATGTGCGCTTCATGTTCTGAACACGTCAACAACCAGACTAAAACTGTGAAGCAGCGTCAAAATACCAGTAACCATAACTAAGCCTTGATAAGATTCTCCAATATAAGAGAAGACTTGCTGGTGGAAAATGTACGTTACTCTTCAGTGTCATACCCTTTAACTTTGCTATACCTCTCATGTGTTTCGAGAGTTTTTTTTTACTCTCCCAATTCGGCCCTGCGCCAGGCTGTCTGGTGCTTACCTGGTCAACCAGGCTATTGTTCCTTGAGACCCGCTGGTTCAAATATCCATCACAGCCTGGTTGAATCAAAACAATGCAATCAAATTAGAAAAAAATACTGAAGGGTTTATATATATATATATATATATATATATATATATATATATATATATATATAAACCCTTCAGTATTTTGTAGCTACACTGAGAGTAAAAGGTAGATGGGATACAAGGAGAATAGAAGCATCAGGGAAGAGAGAGGTGAAGGTTTATAAACTAAAAGAGGAGGCAGTTAGGGTAAGATATAAACAGCTTTTGGAGGATAGATGGGCTAATGAGAGCATAGGCAATGGGGTCGAAGAGGTATGGGGTAGGTTTAAAAATGTAGTGTTAGAGTGTTCAGCAGAAGTTTGTGGTTACAGGAAAGTGGGTGCAGGAGGGAAGAGGAGCGATTGGTGGAATGATGATGTAAAAAGAGTAGTAAGGGAGAAAAAGTTAGCATATGAGAAGTTTTTACAAAGTAGAAGTGATGCAAGGAGGGAAGAGTATATGGAGAAAAAGAGAGAAGTTAAGAGAGTGGTGAAGCAATGTAAAAAGAGAGCAAATGAGAGAGTGGGTGAGATGTTATCAACAAATTTTGTTGAAAATAAGAAAAAGTTTTGGAGTGAGATTAACAAGTTAAGAAAGCCTAGAGAACAAATGGATTTGTCAGTTAAAAATAGGAGAGGAGAGTTATTAAATGGAGAGTTAGACGTATTGGGAAGATGGAGGGAATATTTTGAGGAATTGTTAAATGTTGATGAAGATAGGGAAGCTGTGATTTCGTGTATAGGGCAAGGAGGAATAACATCTTGTAGGAGTGAGGAAGAGCCAGTTGTGAGTGTGGGGGAAGTTCGTGAGGCAGTAGGTAAAATGAAAGGGGGTAAGGCAGCCGGGATTGATGGGATAAAGATAGAAATGTTAAAAGCAGGTGGGGATATAGTTTTGGAGTGGTTGGTGCAATTATTTAATAAATGTATGGAAGAGGGTAAGGTACCTAGGGATTGGCAGAGAGCATGCATAGTTCCTTTGTATAAAGGCAAAGGGGATAAAAGAGAGTGCAAAAATTATAGGGGGATAAGTCTGTTGAGTGTACCTGGTAAAGTGTATGGTAGAGTTATAATTGAAAGAATTAAGAGTAAGACGGAGAATAGGATAGCAGATGAACAAGGAGGCTTTAGGAAAGGTAGGGGGTGTGTGGACCAGGTGTTTACAGTGAAACATATAAGTGAACAGTATTTAGATAAGGCTAAAGAGGTCTTTGTGGCATTTATGGATTTGGAAAAGGCGTATGACAGGGTGGATAGGGGGGCAATGTGGCAGATGTTGCAAGTGTATGGTGTAGGAGGTAGGTTACTGAAAGCAGTGAAGAGTTTTTACGAGGATAGTGAGGCTCAAGTTAGAGTATGTAGGAAAGAGGGAAATTTTTTCCCAGTAAAAGTAGGCCTTAGACAAGGATGTGTGATGTCACCGTGGTTGTTTAATATATTTATAGATGGGGTTGTAAGAGAAGTAAATGCGAGGGTCTTGGCAAGAGGCGTGGAGTTAAAAGATAAAGAATCACACACAAAGTGGGAGTTGTCACAGCTGCTCTTTGCTGATGACACTGTGCTCTTGGGAGATTCTGAAGAGAAGTTGCAGAGATTGGTGGATGAATTTGGTAGGGTGTGCAAAAGAAGAAAATTAAAGGTGAATACAGGAAAGAGTAAGGTTATGAGGATAACAAAAAGATTAGGTGATGAAAGATTGAATATCAGATTGGAGGGAGAGAGTATGGAGGAGGTGAACGTATTCAGATATTTGGGAGTGGACGTGTCAGCGGATGGGTCTATGAAAGATGAGGTGAATCATAGAATTGATGAGGGAAAAAGAGTGAGTGGTGCACAGTCTGTGGAGACAAAGAACTTTGTCCTTGGAGGCAAAGAGGGGAATGTATGAGTATAGACAATATGGGTGTGAAGCGTGGGTGATGAATGTTGCAGCGAGGAGAAGGCTCAGTGGAGATGTCATGTCTGGCAATGTGTGGTGTGAATATAATGCAGAAATTCGTAGAAGTTAGGAGGAGGTGTATGTCCAGAGCTGAGGAAGGGTTGTTGAGGTGGTTCGGACATGTTGGAGCGAAACAGAATGACTTCAAGAGTGTATCAGTCGCTCTTATAGGTTTTGTGTGCGAGGGGCTTGGACTTCCAGCAGGCATGCGTGAGCGATGAGTGAATGGAGATGTTTTTAATACTTGACGTGCTGTTGTGTGAGCAAAGTAACGATTCAGGAAAGCAAGAGTCCTGGAGATGAAGTACAGTGCCTGCACTCTGAAGGAGGGGTGTTAATGTGCAGACTGTATGCACCCTTCTCAGTGATGGAGTGAATGATGTCTGAGGGCCAGTGTGATATAAAATTAAAAAATATATATATATATATATATATATATATATATATATATATATATATATATATATGTATATGTATCCCTATTTATAATATGGTCTACATGTTCATTGCGTGTTTGTATTAAATGGGAAGTTCCTTTATTTCCGTGTGCTCAATGTTTCCTGACTTGTTTGCTGGTTCAGCATCCCCTGGTCCACCAGACCTATGTTCAGCATCCCGTGGTCCACAGGACCTGTGTTCAGCATTCTCTGATCTACCGGATCTATGTTCAGCATCCCTTGGTCCACCGTACTTGTGTTCAGCATCCTCTGGTCCACCGGACCTGTGTTCAGCATCCCCTGGTCCACCGGACCTGTGTTCAGCATCCCCTGGTCCACCGGACCTGTGTTCAGCATCCCCTGGTTCACCGGACCTGTTTTCAGCACCCCCTGGTACACCCGACCTGTGTTCAGCATCCCCTGGTCCACCAGACCTGTGTTCAGCATCCCATGGTCCACAGCACCTGTGTTCAGCATTCCCTGATCTACCGGACCTATGTTCAGCATCCCCTGTTCCACCGGACCTGTGTTCAGCATCCCCTAGTTCACCGGACCTGTGTTCAGCATCCCCTGGTCAAAGGGACCTGTGTTCAGTATCCCGTGGTCCACCTGACCTGTGTTCAGCCTCCCCTGGACCTCCGGACCTGTGTTCAGAATCCTCTGGTCCACCGGACCTGTGTTCAGCATCCCCTGGTCCACCGGACCTGTGTCCAGCATCACCTGGTCAAGAGGACCTGTGTTCAGCATCATCTGGTCGACCGAACCTGTATACAGCATCCCCTGGTCCACCGGACCTGTATTCAGCATCCCCTGGTCCACCAGAATTGTGTTCAGCATCCCCTAGTCCACTGGACCTGTGTTCAGCATCCCTTGGTCCACCGGATCTGTATTCAGCATCCCCTGGTCGACCAGACCTGTGTTCAGCATCCTTTGGTCTACCGGACCTACGTTCAGCATCCCCTGGTCCACCAGAAATGTGTTCAGCATCCCCTGGTCCACCGAACCTGTGTTCAGCATCCCCTGGTCCACCGGACCTGTGTTCAGCATCTTGTAGTCCACCGGACAAGTGTTCAGCATCCCCTGGTCCACCAGACCTGTGTTCAGCATCCTCTGGTCCACCGGAACTGTGTTCAGCATCCTCTGGTCTACGGGACCTGTGTTCAGCATCCCTTGGTCCACCGTACTTGTGTTCAGCATCCTCGGGTCAACTGGACCTACGCTCAGCATCCCCTGGTCCACCAGACCTGTGTTCAGCATCCCCTGGTCCACTGAACCTGTGTTCAGCATCCCCTTGTTCACCGGACCTGTGTTCAGCATCTTCTGGTCCACCGGACCTGTGGTCAGCATCCCCTCGTCCACCAGCCCTGTGTTCAGCATCCCCTGGTCCACCGGACCGGCGTTCACCATCCCATGGACCCCCCACACCTGTGTTCAGCATCCCCTGGTCCACCGGACCTGTGTTCAGCATCCCCTGGTCCACCAGACCTGTGTTCAGCATCCCCTGGTTCACCGGACCTGTGTTCAGCATCCCCTGGTCCACCGGAATTGTGTTCAGCATCCCCTGGTAAACCGGACCTGTGTTCAGCATCCCCTGGTCCACAGGACCTGTGTTCAGCATCCCTTGGTCCACGGGACCTGTGTTCAGCATCCCCTGGTCCACCGGACCTGTGAGCAGCATCCTCTGGTTCACCGGACCTGTGTTCAGCATCCCCTGGTCCACCGGACCTGTGTTCAGTATCCTTTGGTCAAACGGACCTGTGTTCAGTATTCGCTGGTCCACCGGACCTGCGTTCAGCATCCCCTGGTCCAGCAGACCTGTGTTCAGCATCCCCTGGTCCACCAGACATGTGTTCAGCATCTCCTGGTCCACCAGACCTGTGTTCAGCATCCTCTGGTTCACCGGACCTGCTGTGTAAAGCATCCCCTGGACCACCGGACCTGTGTTCAGTATCTCCTGGTCCACCGGACCTGTGCTCAGCATCCCCTAGTCCACCGGACCTGTGTTCAGCATCCCCTGGTCCACGGGACCTGTGTTCAGTATCCCCTGGTCCACCTGACCTGTGTTCAGCCTCCCCTGGTCCACCGGACCTGTGCTCAGAATCCCCTGGTCCACCGGACCTGTGTTCAGCATCCCCTGGTCCAGCGGACCTGTGTCCAGCATCACCTGGTCAAGCGGATCTCTGTTCAGCATCTTCTGGTCGACCGGACCTGCATTCAGCATCCCCTGGTCCACCGGACCTTTATTCAGCATCCCATGGTCCACCAGAACTGTGTTCAGCATCCCCTAGTCCACCGGACCTGTGTAGAGCATCCCTTGGTCCACCGGACCTGTGTTCAGCATCCCCTGGTCCACCAGACCTGTGTTCAGCATCCTCTGGTCCACCAGACCTGTGTACAGCATCCCCTGGCCCACCGGACCTGCGTTAAGCATCCCCTGGTCCACCGGACCTGTGTTCAGCATCTTCTGGTCCACTGGACCTGAGTTCAGCATCCCCTGGTCCACCAGACCTGTGTTCAGCATCTCCTGGTCCACCGGACCTGTGTTCAGCATCCTCTGGTCTATCGGACCTGTGTTCAGCATCCCCTGGTCCACCAGACCTGCGTTCACCATCCCATGGTCCCCCAGACCTGTGTTCAGCATCCCCTGGTCCTCCGGACCTGTGTTCAGCATCCCCTGGTCCACCAGACTTGTGTTCAGCATCCCCTGGTTCACCGGACCTGTGTTCAGCATCCCCTGGTCCATCGGACCTGTGTTCAGCATCCCCTGGTCCACAGGACCTGTGTTCAGCATCCCCTGGTCCACCGCACCTGTGTTCAGCATCTCCTGGTCCACCGGACCTGTGTTCAACATCATCTGGCCTACGGGACCTGCGTTCAGCATCCCTTGGTCAACCGGACCTGTGTTCAGCATCCCCTGGTCCACCAGACCTGTGTTCACCATCCCCTGATCCACCGGACCTGTGTTCAGTATCCTTTGGTCCACAGGACCTGTGTTCTGTATTCCCTGGTTCACCGGACCTGTGTTCAACATCCCCTGGTCCACCGGACCTGTGTTCAGCATCCCCTGGTCAACCGGATCTGTGTTCAGCATCCTATGGTCCATCGGACCTGTGTTCAGCCTCCCATGGTCCACCGGACCTGTGTTCAGCATCCCGTGGGCCATCAGAATTGTGTTCAGCATCCTCTGGTCTACCGGACCTGCGTTCAGCATCCCCTGGTCCACCAGACCTGTGTTCGGCATCCCCAGGTCCACCGGACCTTTGTTCAGCATCCCCTGGTCCACCGGACCTGTGTTCCGCATCCCCTGGTCCAACGGACCTGTGTTCAGCATCCCCTGGTCCACCAGACCTGTGTACAGCATCCTCTGGTCTAACGAACCTGCGTTCAGCATCCAATGGTCCACCAGACCTATGGTCAGCATTCCCTGGTCCACCGGACCTGTGTTCAGCATCCCCTGGTCCATCGTACCTGTGTTCAACATCCCATTGTCCACCGGACCTGTGTTCAGCATCCCCTGGTCCACCTGGCCTGTGTTCAGCATCCCCTGGTCCACCAGACCTGTGTTCAGCATCCTCTGGTCTAACGAACCTGTGTTCAGCATCCCCTGGTAAACCGGACCTGTGTTCAGCATCCCCTGGTCCACCGGACCTGTGTTCAGCATCCCCTGGTCAACAGGTCCTGTGTTCAGCATCCCCAGGTCCTCCGGACCTGTGTTCAGCATCCCATGGTCCACCGGACCTGTGTTCAACATCATCGGGCCTACTGGACCTGCGTTCAGCATCCCTTTGTCCACCGGACCTGTGTTCAGCATCCCCTGGTCCAACGGACCTGTGTTCAGCATCCCCTGGTCCACTAGACCTGTGTTCACCATCCCCTGATCCACCTGACCTGTGTTCAGTATCCTTTGGTCTATCGGACCTGTGTTCAGTATTCGCTGGTCCACCGGACCTGTGTTCAGCATCCGCTGGTCCATAGGACCTGTGTTCAACATTCTCTGATGTACCGGACCTGTGTTCAGCATCCCTTAGTCCACCGTACTTGTGTTCAGCATCCTCTGGCTCACCGGACCTGTGTTCAGCATCCCCTGGTCCACCGGACCTGTGTTCAGCATCCCCTGGTCCACCAGACCTGTGTTCAGCATCCTTTGGTCCACCAGACCTGTGTTCAGCATCCTCTGGTCTACCAGACTAGCGTTCAGCATCCCCTGGTCCACCAGACCTGTGTTCAGCATCCGACGGTCCACAAGACCTGTGTTCAGCATTCTCTGATGTACCGGACCTGTGTTCAGCATCCCTTAGTCCACCGTACTTGTGTTCAGCATCCTCTGGCTCACCGGACCTGTGTTCAGCATCCCCTGGTCCACCGGACTTGTGTTCAGACTCCCCTGGTCCACCGGACCTGTGTTCAGCATCCCCTGGTCCACCAGACCTGTGTTCAACATCCTCTGGTTCACGGTACCTGTGTTCAGCATCCCCTGGTCTACCTGACCCGCGTTCAGCATCCCCTGGGCCACCAGACCTGTGTTCAGCATTATCTGGTCTGCCGGACCTGCGTTAAGCATTACCTGGTCCACCAGACCTGAGTTCAGAATCCTCTGGTTCACCGGACCTGTGTTCAGCATCCCCTGGTCCACTGGACCTGTGTTCAGCATCCCCTGGTCCACCAGACCTGTGTTCAGCATCCCATAGTCCAACGGACCTGTGTTCAGCATCCCCTGGTCCACCAGACCTGTGTTCAGCATCCCATAGTCCAACGGACCTGTGTTCAGCCTCCCCTGGTCTACCTGACCTGCGTTCAGCATCCCCTGGGCCACCAGACCTGTGTTCAGCATTACCTGGTCCACCAGACCTGAGTTCAGCATCCTCTGGTTCACCGGACCTGTGTTCAGCATCCCCTGGTCCACTGGACCTGTGTTCAGCATCCCCTGGTCCACCGGACTTGTGTTCAGCATCCCCTGATCCACCAGAACTGTGTTCAGCATCCCCTAGTCAACCGGACCTGTGTTCAGCATCCCATGGTCCACCAGACCTGTGTTCAGCACCCCTGGTCCACAAAACCTGTGTTTAGCATCCCCTGGTCCACCGGACCTGTGTTCAGCATCTTCTGGTCCACCGGACCTGTGTTGAGCATCCCCTGGTCCACCGGACCAGTGTTCAGCATCCCCTGGTACACCGGACCTGTGTTCAGCATCCCCTGGTCCACCAGACCTGTGTTCAGCATCCGCTGGTCCACAGGACCTGTGTTCAGCATTCTCTGATCTACCGGACCTGTGTTCAGCATCCCTTAGTCCACCGTACTTGTGTTCAGTATCCTCTGGTCTGCCGGACCTGCGTTCAGCATCCCATGGTCCACCAGAAATGTGTTCAGAATCCTCTGGTCCACCGGACCTGTGTTCAGCATCCCTTGGTCCACCAGACCTGTGTTCAGCATCCTCTGGTCTACCGGACTTGCGTTCAGCATCCCCTGGTCCACCAGACCTGTGATCAGCATCCCTTATTCCACCGGACCTGTGTTCAGCATCCCCTGGTCCACCGGACCTTTGTTCAGCATCCCCTGGTCCACCTGACCTGTGTTCAGCATCCCCTGGTCCACCGGACCTGTGTTTAGAATCCCCTGGAACATCGGACCTGTGTTCAGCATCCCCTGGTCCACCGGACCTGTGTTCAGCATCACCTGGTCAAGCGGACCTGTGTTCAGCATCTTCTGGTCCACCGGACCTGTATTCAGCATCCCCTGGTCCACCAGAACTGTGTTCAGCATCCCCTAGTCCACCGGACCTGTGTTCAGCATCCCTTGGTCCACCGGACCTGTGTTCAGCATCCCCTGGTCCACCAGACCTGTGTTCAGCATTTTTTTGTCTATCGGACCTACGTTCAGCATCCCCTGGTCCCCCAGACCTGTGTTCAGTACCCCTGGTCCACCGGACCTGTGTTTAGCATCGCCTGGCCCACCGGATCAGTGTTCAGCTTCTTCTGGTCCACCGGACCTGTGTTGAGCATCCCCTGGTCCACCAGACCTGTGTTCAGCACCCCCTGGTCCACGGGACCTGTGTTCAGCATTCTCTGATCTACCGGACCTGTGTTCAGCATCCCTTAGTCCACCGTACTTGTGTTCAGCATCCTCTGGTCTGCCGGACCTGCGTTCAGCATCCCCTGGTCCACCAAAAATGTGTTCAGAATCCTCTGGTCCACCGGACCTGTGTTCAGCATCCCTTGGTCCACCAGACCTGTGTTCAGCATCCTCTGGTCTACCGGACTTGCGTTCAGCATCCCCTGGTCCACCATATCTGTGATCAGCATCCCTTAGTCCACCGGACCTGTGTTCAGCATCCCCTTGTCCACCGGACCTGTGTTCAGCATCCCCTGGTCCACCGGACCTGTGTTCAGCATCCCCTGGTCCACCGGACCTGTGTTCAGAATCCCCTGGTCCACCTGACCTGTGTTCAGTATCCCCTACTCCACCGGACCTGTGTTCAGCATCACCTTGTCAAGCGGACCTGTGTTCAGCATCTTCTGGTCCACCGGACTTGTATTCAGCATCCCCTGGTCCACCGGACCTGTGTTCAGCATCCCCTGGTCCACCAGAACTGTATTCAGCATTCTCTAGTCCACCGGACCTGTGTTCAGCATCCCTTGGTCCACCGGGCCTGTGTTCAGCATCCCCTGGTCCACCAGACGTGTGTTCAGCATCCTTTGGTCTACCGGACCTACGTTCAGCATCCCCTGGTCCACCAGACCTGTGTTCAGTACCCCTGGTCCACTGGACCTGTGTTTAGCATCCCCTGGCCCACGGGACCAGTGTTCAGCATCTTCTGGTCCAACGGACCTGTGTTGAACATCCTTTGGTCCACCAGGCCTGTGTTCAGCACGCCATGGTCCACGGGACCTGTGGTCAGCATCCTCTGGTCTACCGGACCTACGTTCAGCATCCCCTGGTCCACCAGACCTGTCTTCAGCATCCCCTGGTGCATCGGACCTGTGTTCAGCATCCCCTTGTCCACCGGATCTGTGTTCAGCATGTTCTGGTCCACCAGACGTGTGTTCAGCATCCTCTGGTTCACCGGACCTGTGTTCAGCATCCCCTGGTCCACCGGATCTGTGTTCAGCATCCCCTGGTCCACCGGAGCTATGTTCAGCATCCCCTGGTCCACCGCATCTGTGTTCAGCATCCCCTGGTCCACCGGAGCTGTGTTCAGCGTCCCCTGCTCCACCGGACCTGTGTTCAGCATCCCCTGGTCCACCGGACCTGTGTTCAACATCATCTGGCCTACCGGACCTGCGTTCGGCATCCCTTGGACCACCGGACCTGTGTTCTGCCTCCCCTGGTCTAACGGACCTGTGTTCAGCATCCCCTGGTCCACCAGACCTGTGTTCAGCATCCTCTGGTCTGCCGGACCTGCGTTCAGCATCCCCTTTTCCACCAGACCTGTGTTCAGCATCTTCTGGTACACCGGACCTGTGTTCAGCATCTCCTGGCCCCCGGACCTGTGTTCAGCATCACCTGGTCCACCAGACCTGTGTTCAGCATCCTCTGGTCTGCCGGACCTGCGTTCAGCATCCCCTTGTCCAGCAGACCTGTGTTCAGAATCCCCTGGTCCACCGTGCCTATGTTCAGCATCCTCTGGTCTACCAGACCTGTGTTCAGCATCCTCTGGTTCACCGGACCTGTGTTCTGCATCCCCTGGTCCACCGGACCTGTGTTCAGCATCCTCTTTTCTACCGGACTAGCGTTCAGCATCCCCTGGTCCACCAGACCTGTGTTCTGCATCCCATAGTCCACCGGACGTGTGTTCAGCATCCCCTGGTCCACCGGACCTGTGTTCAGCATTCCCTGGTCCACCTGACCTGTGTTCAGCATCCCCTGGTCCACCGGACCTGTGTTCAGCATCCCCTAGTCCACCGGACCTGTGTTCAGCATCACCTGGTCAAGCGGATTTGTGTTCAGCATCTTCTGGTGCACCGGACCTGTATTCAGCATCCCCTGGTCCTACGGACCTGTGTTCAGCATCCCCTGGTCCATCAGAACTGTGTTCAGCATCCCCTAGTCCACCGGACCTGTGTTCAGCATCCCTTAGTCCACTGGACCTGTGTTCACCATCCCCTGGTCCACCAGACCTGTGTTCAGCATCCTTTGGTCTACCGGACCTACGTTCAGCATCCCCTAGTCCACCAGACCTGTGTTCAGCATCCCCTTGTCCACCGGACCTGTGTTCAGCATGTTCTGGTCCACCAGACCTATGTTCAGCATCTTCTGGTCCACCGGACCTGTGTTCAGCATCCCCTGGTCCACCGGACCAGTGTTCAGCATCCCCTCGTACACCGAACCTGTGTTCAGCATCCCCTGGTCCACCAGACCTGTGTTCAGCATCCGCTGGTCCACAGGACCTGCGTTCAGCATTCTCTGATCTACCGGACCTGTGTTCAGCATCCCTTAGTCCACCGTACTTGTGTTCAACATCCTCTGGTCTGCCGGACCTGCGTTCAGCATCCCCAGGTCCACCAGACCTGTGTTCAGAATCCCCTGGTCCACCGGACCAGTGTTCAGCATCCCCTGGTCCACCAGACCTGTGTTCAGCATCCTCTGGTTGACCGGACCTGTGTTCAGCATGCCCTGGTCCACCGGACCTGTGTTCAGCCTCCCCTGGTCCACCAGACCTGTGCTCAGCATCCTCTGGTCTACCGGACTAACGTTCAGCTTCCCCTGGTCCACCAGACCTGTGTTCAGCATCCCATAGTCCACCGGACCTGTGTTCAACATCCCCTGGTCCACCGGACCTGTGTTCAGCATCCCCTGGTCCACCTGATCTGTGTTCAGCATCCCCTGGTCCTCCGAACCTGTGTTCAGAATCCCCTGGTCCACCGGACCTGTGTTCAGCATCCCATGGTCCACCGGACCTGTGTTCAGCATCACCTGGTCAAGCCGACCTGTGATCAGCATCTTCTGGTTCACTGGACCTGTGTTCAGCATGCCCTGGTCCACCAGAACAATGTTCAACATTCCCTAGTCCATCGGACCTGTGTTCAGGATCCCTTGGTCCACCGGACCTGTGTTCAGCATCCCCTGGTCCACCAGACCTGTGTTCAGTACCACTGGTCCACCGGACCTGTGTTTAGCATCCCCTGGCCCACCGGACCTGTGTTCAGCATCTTCTGGTCCACAGGTCCTGTGTTCAGCATTCCCTGGTCCACCAGACCTGTGTTCAGCACCCTCTTGTCCACCGGTCCTGTGGTCAGCATCCTCTGGTCTTCCGGACCTGTGTTCAGCATCCCTTGGTCCCCAGTACTTGTGTTCAGCATCCTCTGGTCTACAGGACCTACGTTCAGCATCCCTTGGTCCACCAGACATGTGTTCAGCATCCCCTGGTCCACCGGACCTGTGTTCAGCATCCCCTTGTCCACCGGACCTGTGTTCAGCATGTTCTGGTCCACCAGACCTATGTTCAGCATCGTCTGGTCCACCGGACCTGCGTTCAGCATCCCATGGTCCACCAGACCTGTGTTCAGCATCCTCTGGTTCACCGGACCTGTGTTCAGCATCCCCTGGTCCACCGGACCTGTGTTCAGCGTCCCCTGGTCCACCGGACCTGTGTTCAGCATCCCCTGGTTCACCGGACCTGTGTTCAACATCATCTGGCCTTCGGAACCTGCGTTCAGCATCCCTTGGTCCACCGGACCTGTGTTCAGCATCCCCTGGTCCAACGGACCTGTGTTCAGCATCCCCTGGTCCACCTGACCTGTGTTCAGCATCCCCTGGTCCACCGGACCTGTGTTCAGAATCCCCTGGTCCACCGGACCTGTGTTCAGCATCCCGTGGTCCAGCGGATCTGTGTTCAGCAGCTCCTGGTCCACCGGGCCTGTGTTCAGCATCCCCTGGTCCACCGGACCTGTGTTCAGAATCCCCTGGTCCACCGGACCTGTGTTCAGCATCCCCTGGTCCAGCGGATCTGTGTTCAGCATCCCCTGGTCCACCGGGCCTGTGTTCAGCATCCTCTGGTCCACCAGACCTGTGTTGAGCATCCCCTGGTCCACCGCACCTGTGTTCAGCATCCCCTGGTCCACCAGACCAGTGCTCAGCATCCCCTGGTCTACCGGACCTGTGTTCAGCATCTCCTTGTCCACCGGACCTGTGTTCAGGATCCCCTGGTCCACGAGACCTGTGTTCAGCATCCCCTGGTCCATCCGACCTGGTTAATTAGGTTGAAAGCCTGTCAACTCGTCGAAGATCATTAAGACTGCACATAACCTAAAATAGGGATTGAAGTAACTCTCAGTGTATATACACTGAGATATATACATTTCTAAACAGATATACACTGAAAGACATAATACCTCTCGGAAAATATACACTTAAACACACATCTCTCAGTATATATATAATGAGAGAAATACACCTCTCGGTATATTCACTCTGAAGGATATACCTCCCAGTGTATAGTGTACACTGAGACGTATAACTCTCGTTTTATATACACAGAGTCGTACGCTTAGCATCATAAATACACTGAGAGACATACAACACTAGGTGTATATGCAATGAGTAAATAAAGTCAGAAACATTCACCTTTCAGCACACATACAGTGAGAGACACACTTATCTGTGTATACACGCCGAGAGGCATATATCCTGTAGTGTATATACACTGAGAGACATACACCTTGTAGTGTATATACACACACAGAGACATACACCTCTCAGTATACATACACACAGAGAGACATACACCTCTCAGTGTCCATACGCACAGAGAGACATACACCTCTCAGTGTACATACACACAGAGAGACATACACCTCTCAGTGTACATACACACAGAGAGACATACACCTCTCAGTGTACATACACACAGAGAGACATACACCTCTCAGTGTACATACACACAGAGAGACATACACCTCTCAGTGTACATACACACAGAGAGACATACACCTCTCAGTGTACATACACACAGAGAGACATACACCTCTCAGTGTACATACACACAGAGAGACATACACCTCTCAGTACATGTACATACACACAGAGAGACATACACCTCTACATACACACAGAGAGACATACACCTCTCAGTGTACATACACACAGAGAGACATACACCTCTCAGTGTACATACACACAGAGAGACATACACCTCTCAGTGTACATACACACAGAGAGACATACACCTCTCAGTGTACATACACACAGAGAGACATACACCTCTCAGTGTACATACACACAGAGAGACATACACCTCTCAGTGTACATACACACAGAGAGACATACACCTCTCAGTGTACATACACACAGAGAGACATACACCTCTCAGTGTACATACACACAGAGAGACATACACCTCTCTGTGTACATACACACAGAGAGACATACACCTCTCAGTGTACATACACACAGAGAGACATACACCTCTCAGTGTACATACACACAGAGAGACATACACCTCCCAGTGTACATACACACAGACATACACCTCCCAGTGTACATACACACAGAGAGACATACACCTCTCAGTGTACATACACACAGAGAGACATACACCTCTCTGTGTACATACACACAGAGAGACATACACCTCTCAGTGTACATACACACAGAGAGACATACACCTCTCAGTGTACATACACACAGAGAGACATACACCTCTCAGTGTACATACACACAGAGAGACATACACCTCTCAGTGTACATACACACAGAGAGACATACACCTCTCAGTGTACATACACACAGAGAGACATACACCTCTCAGTGTACATACACACAGAGAGACATACACCTCTCAGTGTACATACACACAGAGAGACATACACCTCTCAGTGTACATACACACAGAGAGACATACACCTCTCAGTGTACATACACACAGAGAGACATACACCTCTCAGTGTACATACACACAGAGAGACATACACCTCTCAGTGTACATACACACAGAGAGACATACACCTCTCAGTGTACATACACACAGAGAGACATACACCTCTCAGTGTACATACACACAGAGAGACACACAGAGAGACATACACCTCTCAGTGTACATACACACAGAGAGACATACACCTCTCAGTGTACATACACACAGAGAGACATACACCTCTCAGTGTACATACACACAGAGAGACATACACCTCTCAGTGTACATACACACAGAGAGACATACACCTCTCAGTGTACATACACACAGAGAGACATACACCTCTCAGTGTACATACACACAGAGAGACATACACCTCTCAGTGTACATACACACAGAGAGACATACACCTCTCAGTGTACATACACACAGAGAGACATACACCTCTCAGTGTACATACACACAGAGAGACATACACCTCTCAGTGTACATACACACAGAGAGACATACACCTCTCAGTGTACATACACACAGAGAGACATACACCTCTCAGTGTACATACACACAGAGAGACATACACCTCTCAGTGTACATACACACAGAGAGACATACACCTCTCAGTGTACATACACACAGAGAGACATACACCTCTCAGTGTACATACACACAGAGAGACATACACCTCTCAGTGTACATACACACAGAGAGACATACACCTCTCAGTGTACATACACACAGAGAGACATACACCTCTCAGTGTACATACACACAGAGAGACATACACCTCTCAGTGTACATACACACAGAGAGACATACACCTCTCAGTGTACATACACACAGAGAGACATACACCTCTCAGTGTACATACACACAGAGAGACATACACCTCTCAGTGTACATACACACAGAGAGACATACACCTCTCAGTGTACATACACACAGAGAGACATACACCTCTCAGTGTACATACACACAGAGAGACATACACCTCTCAGTGTACATACACACAGAGAGACATACACCTCTCAGTGTACATACACACAGAGAGACATACACCTCTCAGTGTACATACACACAGAGAGACATACACCTCTCAGTGTACATACACACAGAGAGACATACACCTCTCAGTGTACATACACACAGAGAGACATACACCTCTCAGTGTACATACACACAGAGAGACATACACCTCTCAGTGTACATACACACAGAGAGACATACACCTCTCAGTGTACATACACACAGAGAGACATACACCTCTCAGTGTACATACACACAGAGAGACATACACCTCTCAGTGTACATACACACAGAGAGACATACACCTCTCAGTGTACATACACACAGAGAGACATACACCTCTCAGTGTACATACACACAGAGAGACATACACCTCTCAGTGTACATACACACAGAGAGACATACACCTCTCAGTGTACATACACACAGAGAGACATACACCTCTCAGTGTACATACACACAGAGAGACATACACCTCTCAGTGTACATACACACAGAGAGACATACACCTCTCAGTGTACATACACACAGAGAGACATACACCTCTCAGTGTACATACACACAGAGAGACATACACCTCTCAGTGTACATACACACAGAGAGACATACACCTCTCAGTGTACATACACACAGAGAGACATACACCTCTCAGTGTACATACACACAGAGAGACATACACCTCTCAGTGTACATACACACAGAGAGACATACACCTCTCAGTGTACATACACACAGAGAGACATACACCTCTCAGTGTACATACACACAGAGAGACATACACCTCTCAGTGTACATACACACAGAGAGACATACACCTCTCAGTGTACATACACACAGAGAGACATACACCTCTCAGTGTACATACACACAGAGAGACATACACCTCTCAGTGTACATACACACAGAGAGACATACACCTCTCAGTGTACATACACACAGAGAGACATACACCTCTCAGTGTACATACACACAGAGAGACATACACCTCTCAGTGTACATACACACAGAGAGACATACACCTCTCAGTGTACATACACACAGAGAGACATACACCTCTCAGTGTACATACACACAGAGAGACATACACCTCTCAGTGTACATACACACAGAGAGACATACACCTCTCAGTGTACATACACACAGAGAGACATACACCTCTCAGTGTACATACACACAGAGAGACATACACCTCTCAGTGTACATACACACAGAGAGACATACACCTCTCAGTGTACATACACACAGAGAGACATACACCTCTCAGTGTACATACACACAGAGAGACATACACCTCTCAGTGTACATACACACAGAGAGACATACACCTCTCAGTGTACATACACACAGAGAGACATACACCTCTCAGTGTACATACACACAGAGAGACATACACCTCTCAGTGTACATACACACAGAGAGACATACACCTCTCAGTGTACATACACACAGAGAGACATACACCTCTCAGTGTACATACACACAGAGAGACATACACCTCTCAGTGTACATACACACAGAGAGACATACACCTCTCAGTGTACATACACACAGAGAGACATACACCTCTCAGTGTACATACACACAGAGAGACATACACCTCTCAGTGTACATACACACAGAGAGACATACACCTCTCAGTGTACATACACACAGAGAGACATACACCTCTCAGTGTACATACACACAGAGAGACATACACCTCTCAGTGTACATACACACAGAGAGACATACACCTCTCAGTGTACATACACACAGAGAGACATACACCTCTCAGTGTACATACACACAGAGAGACATACACCTCTCAGTGTACATACACACAGTGTACATACACACAGAGAGACATACACCTCTCAGTGTACATACACACAGAGAGACATACACCTCTCAGTGTACATACACACAGAGAGACATACACCTCTCAGTGTACATACACACAGAGAGACATACACCTCTCAGTGTACATACACACAGAGAGACATACACCTCTCAGTGTACATACACACAGAGAGACATACACCTCTCAGTGTACATACACACAGAGAGACATACACCTCTCAGTGTACATACACACAGAGAGACATACACCTCTCAGTGTACATACACACAGAGAGACATACACCTCTCAGTGTACATACACACAGAGAGACATACACCTCTCAGTGTACATACACACAGAGAGACATACACCTCTCAGTGTACATACACACAGAGAGACATACACCTCTCAGTGTACATACACACAGAGAGACATACACCTCTCAGTGTACATACACACAGAGAGACATACACCTCTCAGTGTACATACACACAGAGAGACATACACCTCTCAGTGTACATACACACAGAGAGACATACACCTCTCAGTGTAC
Source organism: Cherax quadricarinatus (assembly GCF_038502225.1). Lineage (NCBI taxonomy): Eukaryota > Metazoa > Arthropoda > Malacostraca > Decapoda > Parastacidae > Cherax > Cherax quadricarinatus. The sequence continues at coordinate 27,773,377 of NC_091311.1, read as the reverse complement.
ATACACACAGAGAGACATACACCTCTCAGTGTACATACACACAGAGAGACATACACCTCTCAGTGTACATACACACAGAGAGACATACACCTCTCAGTGTACATACACACAGAGAGACATACACCTCTCAGTGTACATACACACAGAGAGACATACACCTCTCAGTGTACATACACACAGAGAGACATACACCTCTCAGTGTACATACACACAGAGAGACATACACCTCTCAGTGTACATACACACAGAGAGACATACACCTCTCAGTGTACATACACACAGAGAGACATACACCTCTCAGTGTACATACACACAGAGAGACATACACCTCTCAGTGTACATACACACAGAGAGACATACACCTCTCAGTGTACATACACACAGAGAGACATACACCTCTCAGTGTACATACACACAGAGAGACATACACCTCTCAGTGTACATACACACAGAGAGACATACACCTCTCAGTGTACATACACACAGAGAGACATACACCTCTCAGTGTACATACACACAGAGAGACATACACCTCTCAGTGTACATACACACAGAGAGACATACACCTCTCAGTGTACATACACACAGAGAGACATGCACCTCTCAGTGTACATACACACAGAGAGACATACACCTCTCAGTGTACATACACACAGAGAGACATACACCTCTCAGTGTACATACACACAGAGAGACATACACCTCTCAGTGTACATACACACAGAGAGACATACACCTCTCAGTGTACATACACACAGAGAGACATACACCTCTCAGTGTACATACACACAGAGAGACATACACCTCTCAGTGTACATACACACAGAGAGACATACACCTCTCAGTGTACATACACACAGAGAGACATACACCTCTCAGTGTACATACACACAGAGAGACATACACCTCTCAGTGTACATACACACAGAGAGACATACACCTCTCAGTGTACATACACACAGAGAGACATACACCTCTCAGTGTACATACACACAGAGAGACATACACCTCTCAGTGTACATACACACAGAGAGACATACACCTCTCAGTGTACATACACACAGAGAGACATACACCTCTCAGTGTACATACACACAGAGAGACATACACCTCTCAGTGTACATACACACAGAGAGACATACACCTCTCAGTGTACATACACACAGAGAGACATACACCTCTCAGTGTACATACACACAGAGAGACATACACCTCTCAGTGTACATACACACAGAGAGACATACACCTCTCAGTGTACATACACACAGAGAGACATACACCTCTCAGTGTACATACACACAGAGAGACATACACCTCTCAGTGTACATACACACAGAGAGACATACACCTCTCAGTGTACATACACACAGAGAGACATACACCTCTCAGTGTACATACACACAGAGAGACATACACCTCTCAGTGTACATACACACAGAGAGACATACACCTCTCAGTGTACATACACACAGAGAGACATACACCTCTCAGTGTACATACACACAGAGAGACATACACCTCTCAGTGTACATACACACAGAGAGACATACACCTCTCAGTGTACATACACACAGAGAGACATACACCTCTCAGTGTACATACACACAGAGAGACATACACCTCTCAGTGTACATACACACAGAGAGACATACACCTCTCAGTGTACATACACACAGAGAGACATACACCTCTCAGTGTACATACACACAGAGAGACATACACCTCTCAGTGTACATACACACAGAGAGACATACACCTCTCAGTGTACATACACACAGAGAGACATACACCTCTCAGTGTACATACACACAGAGAGACATACACCTCTCAGTGTACATACACACAGAGAGACATACACCTCTCAGTGTACATACACACAGAGAGACATACACCTCTCAGTGTACATACACACAGAGAGACATACACCTCTCAGTGTACATACACACAGAGAGACATACACCTCTCAGTGTACATACACACAGAGAGACATACACCTCTCAGTGTACATACACACAGAGAGACATACACCTCTCAGTGTACATACACCTCTCAGTGCACATACACACAGAGAGACATACACCTCTCAGTGTACATACACACAGAGAGACATACACCTCTCAGTGTACATACACACAGAGAGACATACACCTCTCAGTGTACATACACACAGAGAGACATACACCTCTCAGTGTACATACACACAGAGAGACATACACCTCTCAGTGTACATACACACAGAGAGACATACACCTCTCAGTGTACATACACACAGAGAGACATACACCTCTCAGTGTACATACACACAGAGAGACATACACCTCTCAGTGTACATACACACAGAGAGACATACACCTCTCAGTGTACATACACACAGAGAGACATACACCTCTCAGTGTACATACACACAGAGAGACATACACCTCTCAGTGTACATACACACAGAGAGACATACACCTCTCAGTGTACATACACACAGAGAGACATACACCTCTCAGTGTACATACACACAGAGAGACATACACCTCTCAGTGTACATACACACAGAGAGACATACACCTCTCAGTGTACATACACACAGAGAGACATACACCTCTCAGTGTACATACACACAGAGAGACATACACCTCTCAGTGTACATACACACAGAGAGACATACACCTCTCAGTGTACATACACACAGAGAGACATACACCTCTCAGTGTACATACACACAGAGAGACATACACCTCTCAGTGTACATACACACAGAGAGACATACACCTCTCAGTGTACATACACACAGAGAGACATACACCTCTCAGTGTACATACACACAGAGAGACATACACCTCTCAGTGTACATACACACAGAGAGACATACACCTCTCAGTGTACATACACACAGAGAGACATACACATACACACAGAGAGACATACACCTCTCAGTGTACATACACACAGAGAGACATACACCTCTCAGTGTACATACACACAGAGAGACATACACCTCTCAGTGTACATACACACAGAGAGACATACACCTCTCAGTGTACATACACACAGAGAGACATACACCTCTCAGTGTACATACACACAGAGAGACATACACCTCTCAGTGTACATACACACAGAGAGACATACACCTCTCAGTGTACATACACACAGAGAGACATACACCTCTCAGTGTACATACACACAGAGAGACATACACCTCTCAGTGTACATACACACAGAGAGACATACACCTCTCAGTGTACATACACACAGAGAGACATACACCTCTCAGTGTACATACACACAGAGAGACATACACCTCTCAGTGTACATACACACAGAGAGACATACACCTCTCAGTGTACATACACACAGAGAGACATACACCTCTCAGTGTACATACACACAGAGAGACATACACCTCTCAGTGTACATACACACAGAGAGACATACACCTCTCAGTGTACATACACACAGAGAGACATACACCTCTCAGTGTACATACACACAGAGAGACATACACCTCTCAGTGTACATACACACAGAGAGACATACACCTCTCAGTGTACATACACACAGAGAGACATACACCTCTCAGTGTACATACACACAGAGAGACATACACCTCTCAGTGTACATACACACAGAGAGACATACACCTCTCAGTGTACATACACACAGAGAGACATACACCTCTCAGTGTACATACACACAGAGAGACATACACCTCTCAGTGTACATACACACAGAGAGACATACACCTCTCAGTGTACATACACACAGAGAGACATACACCTCTCAGTGTACATACACACAGAGAGACATACACCTCTCAGTGTACATACACACAGAGAGACATACACCTCTCAGTGTACATACACACAGAGAGACATACACCTCTCAGTGTACATACACACAGAGAGACATACACCTCTCAGTGTACATACACACAGAGAGACATACACCTCTCAGTGTACATACACACAGAGAGACATACACCTCTCAGTGTACATACACACAGAGAGACATACACCTCTCAGTGTACATACACACAGAGAGACATACACCTCTCAGTGTACATACACACAGAGAGACATACACCTCTCAGTGTACATACACACAGAGAGACATACACCTCTCAGTGTACATACACACAGAGAGACATACACCTCTCAGTGTACATACACACAGAGAGACATACACCTCTCAGTGTACATACACACAGAGAGACATACACCTCTCAGTGTACATACACACAGAGAGACATACACCTCTCAGTGTACATACACACAGAGAGACATACACCTCTCAGTGTACATACACACAGAGAGACATACACCTCTCAGTGTACATACACACAGAGAGACATACACCTCTCAGTGTACATACACACAGAGAGACATACACCTCTCAGTGTACATACACACAGAGAGACATACACAGAGAGACTCTCAGTGTACATACACACAGAGAGACATACACCTCTCAGTGTACATACACACAGAGAGACATACACCTCTCAGTGTACATACACACAGAGAGACATACACCTCTCAGTGTACATACACACAGAGAGACATACACCTCTCAGTGTACATACACACAGAGAGACATACACCTCTCAGTGTACATACACACAGAGAGACATACACCTCTCAGTGTACATACACACAGAGAGACATACACCTCTCAGTGTACATACACACAGAGAGACATACACCTCTCAGTGTACATACACACAGAGAGACATACACCTCTCAGTGTACATACACACAGAGAGACATACACCTCTCAGTGTACATACACACAGAGAGACATACACCTCTCAGTGTACATACACACAGAGAGACATACACCTCTCAGTGTACATACACACAGAGAGACATACACCTCTCAGTGTACATACACACAGAGAGACATACACCTCTCAGTGTACATACACACAGAGAGACATACACCTCTCAGTGTACATACACACAGAGAGACATACACCTCTCAGTGTACATACACACAGAGAGACATACACCTCTCAGTGTACATACACACAGAGAGACATACACCTCTCAGTGTACATACACACAGAGAGACATACACCTCTCAGTGTACATACACACAGAGAGACATACACCTCTCAGTGTACATACACACAGAGAGACATACACCTCTCAGTGTACATACACACAGAGAGACATACACCTCTCAGTGTACATACACACAGAGAGACATACACCTCTCAGTGTACATACACACAGAGAGACATACACCTCTCAGTGTACATACACACAGAGAGACATACACCTCTCAGTGTACATACACACAGAGAGACATACACCTCTCAGTGTACATACACACAGAGAGACATACACCTCTCAGTGTACATACACACAGAGAGACATACACCTCTCAGTGTACATACACACAGAGAGACATACACCTCTCAGTGTACATACACACAGAGAGACATACACCTCTCAGTGTACATACACACAGAGAGACATACACCTCTCAGTGTACATACACACAGAGAGACATACACCTCTCAGTGTACATACACACAGAGAGACATACACCTCTCAGTGTACATACACACAGAGAGACATACACCTCTCAGTGTACATACACACAGAGAGACATACACCTCTCAGTGTACATACACACAGAGAGACATACACCTCTCAGTGTACATACACACAGAGAGACATACACCTCTCAGTGTACATACACACAGAGAGACATACACCTCTCAGTGTACATACACACAGAGAGACATACACCTCTCAGTGTACATACACACAGAGAGACATACACCTCTCAGTGTACATACACACAGAGAGACATACACCTCTCAGTGTACATACACACAGAGAGACATACACCTCTCAGTGTACATACACACAGAGAGACATACACCTCTCAGTGTACATACACACAGAGAGACATACACCTCTCAGTGTACATACACACAGAGAGACATACACCTCTCAGTGTACATACACACAGAGAGACATACACCTCTCAGTGTACATACACACAGAGAGACATACACCTCTCAGTGTACATACACACAGAGAGACATACACCTCTCAGTGTACATACACACAGAGAGACATACACCTCTCAGTGTACATACACACAGAGAGACATACACCTCTCAGTGTACATACACACAGAGAGACATACACCTCTCAGTGTACATACACACAGAGAGACATACACCTCTCAGTGTACATACACACAGAGAGACATACACCTCTCAGTGTACATACACACAGAGAGACATACACCTCTCAGTGTACATACACACAGAGAGACATACACCTCTCAGTGTACATACACACAGAGAGACATACACCTCTCAGTGTACATACACACAGAGAGACATACACCTCTCAGTGTACATACACACAGAGAGACATACACCTCTCAGTGTACATACACACAGAGAGACATACACCTCTCAGTGTACATACACACAGAGAGACATACACCTCTCAGTGTACATACACACAGAGAGACATACACCTCTCAGTGTACATACACACAGAGAGACATACACCTCTCAGTGTACATACACACAGAGAGACATACACCTCTCAGTGTACATACACACAGAGAGACATACACCTCTCAGTGTACATACACACAGAGAGACATACACCTCTCAGTGTACATACACACAGAGAGACATACACCTCTCAGTGTACATACACACAGAGAGACATACACCTCTCAGTGTACATACACACAGAGAGACATACACCTCTCAGTGTACATACACACAGAGAGACATACACCTCTCAGTGTACATACACACAGAGAGACATACACCTCTCAGTGTACATACACACAGAGAGACATACACCTCTCAGTGTACATACACACAGAGAGACATACACCTCTCAGTGTACATACACACAGAGAGACATACACCTCTCAGTGTACATACACACAGAGAGACATACACCTCTCAGTGTACATACACACAGAGAGACATACACCTCTCAGTGTACATACACACAGAGAGACATACACCTCTCAGTGTACATACACACAGAGAGACATACACCTCTCAGTGTACATACACACAGAGAGACATACACCTCTCAGTGTACATACACACAGAGAGACATACACCTCTCAGTGTACATACACACAGAGAGACATACACCTCTCAGTGTACATACACAGAGAGACACATACACCTCTCAGTGTACATACACACAGAGAGACATACACCTCTCAGTGTACATACACACAGAGAGACATACACCTCTCAGTGTACATACACACAGAGAGACATACACCTCTCAGTGTACATACACACAGAGAGACATACACCTCTCAGTGTACATACACACAGAGAGACATACACCTCTCAGTGTACATACACACAGAGAGACATACACCTCTCAGTGTACATACACACAGAGAGACATACACCTCTCAGTGTACATACACACAGAGAGACATACACCTCTCAGTGTACATACACACAGAGAGACATACACCTCTCAGTGTACATACACACAGAGAGACATACACCTCTCAGTGTACATACACACAGAGAGACATACACCTCTCAGTGTACATACACACAGAGAGACATACACCTCTCAGTGTACATACACAGAGAGAGAGACATACACTTCTCAGTGTACATACACACAGAGAGACATACACCTCTCAGTGTACAAGCACACAGAGAGACATACACCTCTCAGTGTACATGCACACAGAGAGACATACACCTCTCAGTGTACATACACACAGAGAGACATACACCTCTCAGTGTACATACACACAGAGAGACATACACCTCTCAGTGTACATACACACAGAGAGACATACACCTCTCAGTGTACATACACACAGAGAGACATACACCTCTCAGTGTACATACACACAGAGAGACATACACCTCTCAGTGTACATACACACAGAGAGACATACACCTCTCAGTGTACATATACACAGAGAGACATACACCTCTCAGTGTACATACACACAGAGAGACATACACCTCTCAGTGTACATACACACAGAGAGGCATACACCTCTCAGTGTACATACACAGAGAGATATACACCTCTCAGTGTACATACACACAGAGAGACATACACCTCTCAGTGTACATACACAGAGAGACATACACCTCTCAGTGTACATACACACAGAGAGACATACACCTCTCAGTGTACATACACACAGAGAGACATACACCTCTCAGTGTACATACACACAGAGAGACATACACCTCTCAGTGTACATACACACAGAGAGACATACACCTCTCAGTGTACATACACACAGAGAGACATACACCTCTCAGTGTACATACACAGAGAGACATACACCTCTCAGTGTACATACACACAGAGAGACATACACCTCTCAGTGTACATACACAGAGAGACACATACACCTCTCAGTGTACATACACACAGAGAGACATACACCTCTCAGTGTACATACACACAGAGAGACATACACCTCTCAGTGTACATACACAGAGAGAGACATACACCTCTCAGTGTACATACACACAGAGAGACATACACCTCTCAGTGTACATACACACAGAGAGACATACACCTCTCAGTGTACATACACACAGAGAGACATACACCTCTCAGTGTACATACACACAGAGAGACATACACCTCTCAGTGTACATACACAGAGAGAGACATACACCTCTCAGTGTACATACACACAGAGAGACATACACCTCTCAGTGTACATTCACACAGAGAGACATACACCTCTCAGTGTACATACACACAGAGAGACATACACCTCTCAGTGTACATACACAGAGAGACACATACACCTCTCAGTGTACATACACACAGAGAGACATACACCTCTCAGTGTACATACACACAGAGAGACATACACCTCTCAGTGTACATACACAGAGAGACACATACACCTCTCAGTGTACATACACACAGAGAGACATACACCTCTCAGTGTTCATACACACAGAGAGACATACACCTCTCAGTGTACATACACAGAGAGACACATACACCTCTCAGTGTACATACACACAGAGAGACATACACCTCTCAGTGTACATACACACAGAGAGACATGCACCTCTCAGTGTACATACACAGAGAGACACATACACCTCTCAGTGTACATACACACAGAGAGACATACACCTCTCAGTGTAGATACACACAGAGAGACATACACCTCTCAGTGTACATACACAGAGAGACACATACCCCTCTCAGTGTACATACACACAGAGAGACATACACCTCTCAGTGTACATGCACACAGAGAGACATACACCTCTCAGTGTACATACACACAGAGAGACATACACCTCTCAGTGTACATACACACAGAGAGACATACACCTCTCAGTGTACATACACACAGAGAGACATACACCTCTCAGTGTACATACACACAGAGAGACATACACCTCTCAGTGTACATACACACAGAGAGAGACATACACTTCTCAGTGTACATACACACAGAGAGACATACACCTCTCAGTGTACATGCACACAGAGAGACATACACCTCTCAGTGTACATGCACACAGAGAGACATACACCTCTCAGTGTACATACACACAGAGAGACATACACCTCTCTCTCAGTAGTAGAGTGTACATACACACAGAGAGACATACACCTCTCAGTGTACATACACACAGAGAGACATACACCTCTCAGTGTACATACACACAGAGAGACATACACCTCTCAGTGTACATACACACAGAGAGACATACACCTCTCAGTGTACATACACACAGAGAGACATACACCTCTCAGTGTACATACACACAGAGAGACATACACCTCTCAGTGTACATGCACACAGAGAGACATACACCTTTTTCAAATTATTTGCTGAAATATTTGCTATTTTGTTACTGGTATATAAATCTATATAAAACTTTAATTAATGTCTATTGATAATATATTTCTCCTGTTACATATACACTACAATACATTATGTGATTTTGATGTATTTTTTTGTAGTGAAAATATCATTGTGTGTATTTTACCTCATGGGGAGGCGTTCTTGATGCTGATGTAGGGCTCTTGATCCAAGGAAATAAAGCTTCCTGCCTCTCGTTCACAGAAGTTACAGGTCCCCTACGGTGTTAGCGCTCTCTCTTCGATGTAATATTGAACACACACACGAATGACGACACTGGAGGACAGGAGAAGACATGATAACGACATATAAAATACTGAGAGGAATTGGCAGGGCGGACTGAGACAGGATGTTTCAGGGATGGGACACGGCAACAAGGGAGTCACAGTTGGAAGCTGAAGACTCAAATGAATTAGAGGGATGTTAGGAAGTATTTCTTCAGTTATAAAGCTGTCAGGAAGTGGAATTATCTGGAAAGTGATGTAGTGGAGGAAGGATGCATACATACCTTTAAGGCATGATAAAGCTCATGGAGAAGGGAGAGTGGACCTATTAGTGACCAGTGAAAATGGCGGGGCCAGGAGGTATGACTCGACCCCTGCAACCACAATTAGGTGAACACACACACAGACACACACACTATGCGACTGTATGCATCTTTACTTTTAATGGGTTTGTGGGGAAGAGAAAACAACTAGTGAAGCTTGAGTGCCGGGAAGGAGACACTACCTCATAGTTACCCCTCCTACTGTCTCAATTTTCTGTGTAAACTTTAATTTCTCCAGCTGTTGAGAGAGAGAAAGAGAGAGAGAGAGAGAGAGAGAGAGAGAGAGGAGAGAGAGAGAGAGAGGAGGAGAGAGAGAGAGAGAGAGAGAGAGAGAGAGAGAGAGAGAGAGAGAGAGAGAGAGAGAGAGAGAGCTAGAGAGAGAGAGAGAGAGAGAGAGAGAGAGAGAGAGAGAGAGAATGTATATTACTGGAGTAAATAGGGCTAAGTTCAAGGAATGTGGAGAAAGAGGAAGAGATGGAGAAGTTGGAGGAGGACGAAGGAGGAGGAGGAGGAGGACAAGAAAATATGAGAAGCAATTGTTTGGTGTAATCAGTTTACCCTGGGTAGACTGGTGTGAAGAGGAGGAGAGGAGCAAGAAGCCTGGAGAGAGAGAGCCAGTGGAGCCAGTCTGTCTGCTCCGCCCTCCCCTTCAGTCTGTCTGCTTTCACCCTCCCTCTTCAGCTGTTCCTCCTTCACCCTCCCTTCAGTCTGTCTGCCCCTCCCTTCACTCTCCCTCCCTACCCTCCTTGTCTTCTCTCCTCCCTCCTTCAGTCTGTCCTGCCTACCTCCCTTCTACCCCTCCCCTTCAGTCTCTGCCTACCTCCTTCCATCCCTCCCTTCAGTCTGTCTGCCTCCTCCCTCACTCCCCTCCCTTCCCAGTCACATCTACCTCCTCACCTCCCTCCAGCCCACAGTCTGTCTGCCTCTCTCACTTCCCTCCCTTCCAGTCTGTCTGCCTCCTCTCCTCCTCCCTTCCAGTCCTGTCTACCTCCTCACCTCCCGCCCTTCAGTCCTGTCCTGCCTCTCTCCCATTTCCTCCTTCAGTTTGTCCCTGCCTCCTCCCTCACTCCCTCCCCTTCAGTCTGTCTGCACCTCCCTCACTCCCCTCCCATTCAGTCTGTCTGCCTCCCTCCTCACCTCCCTCCCTTCAGTCTGTCTGCCTCTCATTTCCTGCCTTGTGGTCTGTCTGCCTCCCTCCCAACTCCCTCCCTTACAGTCTGGCTCTACCATCCCCTTCACCTCCTCCCTTCAGTCAATGCCTCCCTCCTCCCTCTCTTCGATCTTCCCTCCCTACCTCCCTAACTCCCTTCCCTTCAGTCTGTCCCTACCCCTCCCTTCCACCTCCCTTCCAAGTCTGTCTACCTTCCCTCCCACCTCCCTTCCCCTTCAGTCTGTCTACCTCCCTCCACCCTCCCTTCAAGTCTGTCTACCTCCTCACTTCCCTCCCTTCAGTCTGTCCACCTCCCTCCTCCCCTCCCTTCAGTCCTATCTACCTCCCTCGACCCCTTCCCACTGATCTGTCTGCCTCCCCTCCACCCTGCCCTTCCCTTCAGTCTGTCTGCCTCCCTCACTCCTTCCCTCCCTTCAGTCTGTCTGCCTCCCTCACTCCCTCCCTTCAGTCTGTCTGCCTCCCTCACTCCCTCCCTTCAGTCTGTCTGCCTCTCTCACTCTTTCCCTCCCTTCAGTCTGTCTGCCTCTCTCATTCCTCCCTTCAGTCTGTCTGCCTCTTTCACTCCCTCCCTTCAGTCTGTCTACCTCCTTCACTCCCTCCCTTCAGTCTGTCTGCCTCCCTCACTCCCTCCCTTCAGTCTGTCTACCTCCCTCACTCCCTTCAATCTGTCTACCTCCCTCACTCCCTCCCTTCAGTCTGTCTACCTCCCTCACTCCCTCCATACAGTCTGTCTACCTCCCTCATTCCCTCCCTTCAGTCTGTCTGCCTCCCTCACTCCCTCCCTTTAGTCTGTCTGCCTCCCTCACTCCCTCTCTTCAGTCTGTCTGCCTCCCTCACCCCCTTGACTTCAGTCTGTCTGCCTCCCTCACTCCCTCTCTTCAGTCTGTCTACCTCCATCACTCCCTCCCTTCAGTCTGTCTACCTCCATCACTCCATCCCTTCTGTCTGCCTTTCTCCCTCACTCCTTCCCTCCCTTCAGTCTGTCTGCCTCCCTCACTCCCTACCTTCAGTCTGTCTACCTCCCTCACTCCCTCCCTTCAGTCTGTCTGCCTCCCTCACTCCTTCCCTTCAGTCTGTCTGCCTCCTTCACTCCCTCCCTTCAGTCTGTCTGCCTCCCTCACTCCCTACCTTCAGTCTGTCTGCCTCCGTCACTCCCTTCGTTCAGTCTGTCTGCCTCTCTCACTCCCTACCTTCAGTCTGTCTGCCTCCCTCACTCCCTACCTTCAGTCTCTCTGCCTCCCTCACTCCCTACCTTCAGTCTGTCTGCCTCCGTTACTCCGTTCCTTCAGTCTGTCTGCCTCTCTCACTCCCTTCCTTCAGTCTGTCTGCCTCCCTCATTCCCTACCTTAAGTCTGTCTGCCTCTCTCACTCCCTACCTTCAGTCTGGCTGCCTCCCTGACTCCTTCCTTCAGTCTGGCTGCCTTCCTCACTCCTTCCTTCAGTCTGGCTGCCTTCCTCACTCCTTCCTTTAGTCTGGCTGCCTCCCTCACTCCTTCCTTCAGTCTGGCTGCCTTCCTCACTCCTTCCTTCAGTCTGGCTGCCTCCCTCACTCCTTCCTTCAGTCTGGCTGCCTCCCTCACACCTTCCTTCAGTCTGGCTGCCTTCCTCACTCCGTCCTTCAGTCTGGCTGCCTCCCTCACTCCTTCCTTCAGTCTGGCTGCCTCCCTCACTCCTTCCTTCAGTCTGCCTGCCTCCCTCTCTCCTTCCTTCAGTCTGGCTGCCTTCCTCACTCCTTCCTTTAGTCTGGCTGCCTTCCTCACTCCTTCCTTCCTTCAGTCTGGCTGCCTCCCTCACTCCTTCCTTCAGTCTGGCTGCCTCTTTCACTCCTTCCTTCAGTCTGGCTGCCTTCCTCACTCCTTCCTTCAGTCTGGCTGCCTCCCTCACTCCTTCCTTAAGTATGGCTGTCTCCCTCACTCCTTCCTTCAGTATGGCTGCCTCCCTCACTCCTTCCTTCAGTCTGGCTGCCTTCCTCACTCCTTCCTTCAGTCTGGCTGCCTTCCTCACTCCTTCGTTCAGTCTGGCTGTCTCCCTCACTCCTTCCTTCAGTCTGGCTGCCTTCCTCACTCCTTCCTTCAGTCTGGCTGCCTCCCTCACTCCTTCCTTCGGTCTGGCTGCCTCCCTCACTCCTTCCTTCAGTCTGGCTGCCTCCCTCACTCCTTCCTTCAGTCTGGCTGCCTCCCTCACTCCTTCCTTCAGTCTGGCTGCCTCCCTCACTCCTTCCTTCAGTCTGGCTGCCTCCCTCACTCCTTCCTTCAGTCTGGCTGCCTTCCTCACTCCTTCCTTCAGTCTGGCTGCCTCTTTCACTCCTTCCTTCAGTCTGGCTGCCTTCCTCACTCCTTCCTTCAGTCTGGCTGCCTCCCTCACTCCTTCCTTAAGTATGGCTGTCTCCCTCACTCCTTCCTTCAGTATGGCTGCCTCCCTCACTCCTTCCTTCAGTCTGGCTGCCTTCCTCACTCCTTCCTTCAGTCTGGCTGCCTTCCTCACTCCTTCGTTCAGTCTGGCTGTCTCCCTCACTCCTTCCTTCAGTCTGGCTGCCTTCCTCACTCCTTCCTTCAGTCTGGCTGCCTCCCTCACTCCTTCCTTCGGTCTGGCTGCCTCCCTCACTCCTTCCTTCAGTCTGGCTGCCTCCCTCACTCCTTCCTTCAGTCTGGCTGCCTCCCTCACTCCTTCCTTCAGTCTGGCTGCCTCCCTCACTCCTTCCTTCAGTCTGGCTGCCTCCCTCACTCCTTCCTTCAGTCTGGCTGCCTTCCTCACTCCTTCCTTCAGTCTGGCTGCCTCTTTCACTCCTTCCTTCAGTCTGGCTGCCTTCCTCACTCCTTCCTTCAGTCTGGCTGCCTCCCTCACTCCTTCCTTAAGTATGGCTGTCTCCCTCACTCCTTCCTTCAGTATGGCTGCCTCCCTCACTCCTTCCTTCAATCTGGCTGCCTTCCTCACTCCTTCCTTCAGTCTGGCTGCCTTCCTCACTCCTTCGTTCAGTCTGGCTGTCTCCCTCACTCCTTCCTTCAGTCTGGCTGCCTTCCTCACTCCTTCCTTCAGTCTGGCTGCCTCCCTCACTCCTTCCTTCGGTCTGGCTGCCTCCCTCACTCCTTCCTTCAGTCTGGCTGCCTCCCTCACTCCTTCCTTCAGTCTGGCTGCCTCCCTCACTCCTTCCTTCAGTCTGGCTGCCTCCCTCACTCCTTCCTTCAGTCTGGCTGCCTCCCTCACTCCTTCCTTCAGTCTGGCTGCCTTCCTCACTCCTTCCTTTAGTCTGGCTGCCTCCCTCACTCCTTCCTTCAATCTGGCTACCTTCCTCACTCCTTCCTTCAGTCTGGCTGCCTCCCTCACTCCTTCCTTCAGTCTGGCTGCCTCCCTCACTCCTTCCTTCAGTCTGGCTGCCTCCCTCACTCCTTCCTTCAGTCTGGCTGCCTCCCTCACTCACACACACACATATAAACACACACATACACACACACATACACACACACACACTCACACACACACACACACACACACACACACACACACACACACACACACACACACACACACACACTCACACACACACACCAAGCAGGGATAACAGGGAAGGCACTACAATGGATCAGGGAATACTTGTCAGGAAGACAGCAGCGAGTCATGGTACGTGGCGAGGTGTCAGAGTGGGCACCTGTGACCAGCGGGGTCCCGCAGGGGTCAGTCCTAGGACCAGTGCTGTTT
Source organism: Cherax quadricarinatus (assembly GCF_038502225.1). Classification (NCBI taxonomy): domain Eukaryota; kingdom Metazoa; phylum Arthropoda; class Malacostraca; order Decapoda; family Parastacidae; genus Cherax; species Cherax quadricarinatus. The sequence goes on along the minus strand of NC_091311.1, from coordinate 27,758,078 downwards.
CTGGTATTTGTGAACGACATGACGGAAGGAATAGACTCTGAGGTGTCCCTGTTTGCAGATGACGTGAAGTTGATGAGAAGAATTCACTCGATCGAAGACCAGGCAGAACTACAAAGGGATCTGGACAGGCTGCAGACCTGGTCCAGCAATTGGCTCCTGGAGTTCAATCCCACCAAGTGCAAAGTCATGAAGATTGGGGAAGGGCAAAGAAGGCCGCAGACGGAGTACAGTCTAGGGGGTCAGAGACTACAAACCTCACTCAAGGAAAAAGATCTTGGGGTGAGTATAACACCAGGCACATCTCCTGAAGCGCACATCAACCAAATAACTGCTGCAGCATATGGGCGCCTAGCAAACCTCAGAACAGCATTCCGACATCTTAATAAGGAATCATTCAGGACCCTGTACACCGTGTACATTAGGCCCATATTGGAGTATGCGGCACCAGTTTGGAACCCACACCTAGCCAAGCACGTGAAGAAACTAGAGAAAGTGCAAAGGTTTGCAACAAGACTAGTCCCAGAGCTAAGAGGTATGTCCTACGAGGAGAGGTTAAGGGAAATCAACCTGACGACACTGGAGGACAGGAGAGATAGGGGGGACATGATAACGACATACAAAATACTGAGAGGAATTGACAAGGTGGACAAAGACAGGATGTTCCAGAGACTGGACACAGTAACAAGGGGACACAGTTGGAAGCTGAAGACACAGATGAATCACAGGGATGTTAGGAAGTATTTCTTCAGCCACAGAGTAGTCAGTAAGTGGAATAGTTTGGGAAGCGATGTAGTGGAGGCAGGATCCATACATAGCTTTAAGCAGAGGTATGATAAAGCTCACGGCTCAGGGAGAGTGACCTAGTAGCGATCAGTGAAGAGGCGGGGCCAGGAGCTCGGACTCGACCCCCGCAACCTCAACTAGGTGAGTACAACTAGGTGAGTACACACACACACACACACACACACACACCTTGCAAGGAAGGTGGAGGAGAGGTTAGCAGCAGAATGCAGAAGGTGGAAGCAACATGCCACAGCAACAGAAAACAAGATACAGAGATTAGAAGAGGAGCTGAGACATTTGAAACAGCATAGAGACAAAGATATTACAGAAGTAGCATCAGCAGTGGCTACATCAGACACAGACAACGGGTCTGAAGGGAGCACGGAAGCTAAACTGTATGCAGAGGTCCTGTCAAACTCACATGGGGCCAAAACAAAGGCAGGGAGCACACTAGGACAGAATGAGAGGTTGGAAGAAATTGAAGGAACTAGGGCATGTGCAGGGACCTTACCAGATACCTGTCGGGGCCAGGAACAGGTGAGCAGGAAGGACAAACCAGTGAGCATAGAGGCCATGGCTAGGGAAGGGACTGAAGGAAGGAACACTCCACGGGAAGGAACTAAATCACCTCAGAGGACGCAATGGGAGTCACAGTGGGAGGTGGAAAGGGAGAGAAAGCAGGAGGAGAAAAAAGCGATTAAAGGTATCATGAAGGTGATAGGCGAGGGGGACATGACCCAGGTGGCAAATTTTCGGAGAATCGGGTTGTTCACAAACAAAAGGAATCGGCCTCTCAAAGTAATTTTCAAGGCAGAATCAACCCGAACCATGATCCTGCAGGAGAAAGCACGGCTGAGAGGCAAACAGGAGTTCATGAGTGTGTACCTCTTTCGAGACAGAACACAGGAGGAAAGGACGATGCTGAAAGAGAGAGTGCCAAAACGAAAAGAGAAATGGGAGGAAATGAAAAAGGAGAGCAGAATAACCCAGGAACAAGTGGAAGGACAAGCACACCCCCCAGAAACACCTGTAGAAGGACTCCAGCCACGACACCCCCAAGGCAACTGAACAATCCAAACCAACCACCACACACCGATCCCTCTGTTCCCACCCCCCGCACCACAGTTACAGTATTAGAACAGAAGTTGAAGGTTTGGTACACAAATGCGGATGGATTAACGAATAAACATGAGGAATGGCAAGAAAGAATCAATGAGAAGTCCCCAGACATCATAGCAGTTACAGAAACAAAACTCACGGAGACAATAACAGATGCAATCTTCCCACCAGGATACCAGATCATGAGGAAAGATAGAAGGGGCAGAGGGGGAGGAGGGGTTGCTCTGCTCGTAAAAAACAGATGGAAATTCGAGAAAATGGGAGGCATAGACGAGACGGGAGAAAGAGACTACATAGTAGGCACACTTCAGTCTGGGGAGCACGAGGTGGTCATTGCAGTGATGTATAATACACCACAGAACTGCAGGAGGCCAAGAGAGGAATATGAAGAGAGCAACAGAGCAATGGTGGACACACACTTGCTGAGGTGGCAAGAAGAGCTCACTCCAGCAGAGCAAAGTTGCTGGTTATGGGGGATTTCAACCACAGGGAGATTGACTGGGAAAACCTGGAGCCACATGGGGGCCAAGAAACATGGAGAGCCAAGATGTTGGACGTGGTGCTGGAAAATCTCATGCACCAACATGTTAAGGACACTACCAGAGTGAGAGGGGAGGATGAACCTGCAAGATTGGACCTCGTGTCCACCCTGGGCAGTTCAGACATTGAGGACATCACGTATGAGACTCCCCTAGCGACCACATGGTTCTGTGCTTTGAATACATAGTAGAGTTACAAGTGGAGAGAGTAACAGGAGTTGAATGGGAAAAGCCTGACTATAAAAGAGGGGACTACATAGGGTTGAGGAACTTCCTTACTGGCAGGAAAGCCAGTAAACGAAATGATGGAATATGTAACAACAAAATGCAAGGAGGCAGTGGAAAGGTTTATCCCCAAGGGCAACAGAAACAATGGGAAGACCAGAATGAGCCACTGGTTTACCCGACGGTGTAAGGAGGCAAAAACAAAGTGCAATAGAGAATGGAAAAAGTACAGAAGGCAGAGAACACACGAAAATAGGGAGATCAGTCGCAGAGCCAGGAACGAGTATGCACAGGTAAGGAGGGAGGCCCAGCGACAATATGAAAATGACATAGCATCGAAAATCAAGACTGACCCGAAACTGTTGTATAGCCACATCAGGAGGAAGACAACAGTCAAAGACCAGGTGATCAGATTGAGGACAGAAGGTGGAGAACTCACAAGAAATGATCAGGAGGTATGTGAGGAACTAAACAGGAGATTTAAGGAAGTTTTTACAATAGAGACAGGAAGGGCTGTGGGAAGACAGCACAGAAGGGAACATCAAGAGGGAATATACCAACAAGTGCTGGATGACATACGAACAACCGAGGAGGAGGTGCAGAAGCTGCTAAGCGACCTTGATACCTCAAAGGCGATGGGACCGGACAACATCTCCCCATGGGTCCTAAGAGAAGGAGCAGAGATGCTGTGCGTGCCCCTAACCACAATCTTCAACACATCTCTTGAAACTGGGCAACTACCTGAGAAATGGAAGACAGCAAATGTAGTCCCCATATTTAAGAAAGGAAACAGAAATGAGGCACTAAACTACAGACCTGTGTCTCGGACATGTATTGTGTGCAAAGTCATGGAGAAGATTATCAGGAGGAGAGTGGTGGAACACCTGGAACGGAACAAGATTATAAATGAAAACCAGCATGGGTTCATGGAAGGCAAATCCTGTGTCACAATCCTCCTGGAGTTTTATGACAAGGTAACAGAAGTAGGACACGAGAGAGAGGGGTGGGTTGATTGCGTCTTTCTAGACTGCAGGAAGGCCTTTGACACAGTTCCCCACAAGAGATTAGTGCAGAAGCTGGAGGATCAGGCGCATATAACAGGGAGGGCACTGCAATGGATCAGGGAATACCTGACAGGGAGGCAGCAACGAGTCATAGTACGTGAAGAGGTATCACAGTGGGCGCCTGTGACAAGCGGGGTCCCACAGGGGTCAGTTCTAGGACCAGCTATTTTTGATATATGCGAACGACATGATGGAAGGAATAGACTCTGAAGAGTCCCTATTTGCAGATGATGTGAAGTTGATGAGAAGAATTAAATCGGATGAGGATGAGGCAGGACTGCAAAGAGACCTGGACAGGCTGGACATGTGGTCCAGAAACTGGCTTCTCAAATTCAATCCTGCCAAATGCAAAGTCATGAAGATTGGGGAGGGGCAAAAAAGACCGCAGACAGAGTATAGGCTAGGTGGACAAAGACTACAGACCTCACTCAGGGAGAAAGACCTCGGGGTGACCATAACACCGAGCACGTCACCGGAGGCACACATCAACCAAATAACTGCTGCAGCATACGGGCGCCTGGCAAACCTGAGAATAGCGTTCCAATACCTTAATAAGGAATCGTTCAAGACACTGTACACTGTGTATGTTAGGCCCATACTGGAGTATGCAGCACCAGTCTGGAACCCACACCTGGTCAAGCACGTCAAGAAGTTAGAGAAAGTACAAAGGTTTGCAACAAGGCTAGTCCCAGAGCTCAGGGTAATGTCGTACGATGAAAGGTTGAGGGAAGTCGGACTGACGACACTGGAGGACAGAAGGGTCAGGGGAGACATGATAACGACATACAAGATACTGCGGGGAATAGACAAGGTGGACAGAGATAATATGTTCCAGAGAGGGGACACAGAAACAAGCGGTCACAATTGGAAGCTGAAGACTCAGACGAGTCACAGGGACGTTAGGAAGTATTTCTTCAATCATAGAGTCGTCAGGAAGTGGAATAGCCTAGCAAGTGAAGTAGTGGAGGCAGGAACAATACATAGATTTAAGAAGAGGTATGACAAAGCTCAGGAAGCAGAGAGGGAGAGGACCTAGTAGCGATCAGTGAAGAGGCGGGGCCAGGAGCTGAGTCTCGACCCCTGCAACCACAATTAGGTGAGTACAATTAGGTGAGTGCATACACATACACACACACACACGCACACACACATACACACACACATGAACGCACACGAGACCTTTCGCCTGCTCAGGAGGTTTCCTCAGTCGAGAAATCAGAATAGGCAGCAGAAGCTGGGAAGATGAAGATGTCTGGTGATTAGTCCCTCATATCTACAGCAAGACTTCTGCTGTCCTCTCTGTATTTCGACTGAAGAAGCCTGCTGAGCGGGCGAAACGTCTCGTAAATAAAGATACCAAAGTGTAGAAAATGTGTCTTACTCATAAACAGAGAAAAGTTATAAGGCTGTGACACAAGTCTGTTTCTCTCTCACATATTCGCGGTACTTAAATATATTATTATAAGTTGAAAGGATTACTAGAAAGGTGATTATTATTATTATTATTATTATTATTATTATTATTATTATTATTATTATTATTATTATTATTATTATTGTTGTTGTTATTATTATTATTATTATTATTATTATTATTATTATTATTATTATTGTTGTTATTATTATTATTATTATTATTATTATTATTATTGTTGTTGTTGTTGTTGTTGTTGTTGTTGTTGTTGTTGTTGTTGTTGTTGTTGTTGTTGTTGTTGTTGTTGTTGTTATTATTATTATTATTATTATTATTATTATTATTATTGTTGTTGTTGTTGTTGTTGTTGTTGTTGTTGTTGTTGTTGTTGTTGTTGTTGTTGTTATTGTTATTATTATTATTATTATTATTATTATTATTATTATTATTATTATTGTTGTTGTTGTTGTTGTTGTTGTTGTTGTTGTTGTTGTTGTTGTTGTTGTTGTTGTTGTTGTTATTATTATTATTATTATTATTATTATTATTATTATTATTATTATTATTGTTATTATTATTATTATTATTATTATTATTGTTGTTGTTGTTGTTGTTGTTGTTGTTGTTGTTGTTGTTGTTGTTGTTGTTGTTGTTGTTGTTGTTATTATTGTTATTATTATTATTATTATTATTATTATTATTATTATTATTATTGTTGTTGTTGTTGTTGTTGTTGTTGTTGTTGTTGTTGTTATTATTGTTATTATTATTATTATTATTATTATTATTATTATTATTGTAATGAAAACCTAGCGTCTGGAGCGGTGAAAGGAATCTTGTTAACCCTTTGTTTTCGCTGAGCAACTATCATCATCATCATCATCATAATAATAATAATAATAATAGTAATAATAATAATAATAATAACAGCAACAATAAAATAATAATAATAATAATAATAATAATAATAATAAAAATAATAATAATAATAATAATAATAATAATAATAATAATAATACAACTACTACTACTAATAATAATAATAATAATTCTACGTCGTTTATTTCTGTAAGAATGGAAAAGATGGCAGCAGCTAGGCAGCGGGAGCCACACTGGAAAGTATCGTGGACAATGTTTACTGTCTTATACTCTGATTCTGCTGCTTACCTCACCTTGCTGGTAACTTTCCTCATACAAGTGTGATATATATATAAATATATAAATATATATATATATATATATATATATATATATATATATATATATATATATATATATATATATATATATATATATATATATATATATATATATATATATATATATATATATATATATATATATATATATATATATATATATATATATATATATATATATATATATGGTTCAACTTAAATTTTTCTTCAGCTCTGTTATTGGTTGCTACCCGTCCCTTCAAGGATTTCTTCTTCAGGCCTCTGAGGGAGCTCTTAATCCATGAATTTGGATCTAACCTCCCTTGAATCAAAACTGATTACCTCCCACAACCTCTGTAACACTGTGTCAACACGGAGGACCTGCCTCCTTGTGTTACTGCTGCCTCATTTGCATATCAACACAGTCTCAGATGTTTAACTCTGATGGTAATGTAGTCTAGTCAATACGAGCGTCATCAGTAATGGACTCTAGTCAATACGAGCGTCATCAGTAATGGACTCTAGTCAATACGAGTGTCATCAGTAATGGAGTCAAGTCAATACCACCGTCATCAGTAATGGAGTCTAGACAATATCAGCGTGATCAGTAATGGAATCTAGTCAATACCAGCATCACCAGTAATAAAGTTTAGTCAGTACCAGCGTTATCAGTAATTTAGTCTAATCAATACCAGCATTATCAGTAATGGAGTCTAGTCAATATTAGCGTTATCAGTAATGAAGTCTAGTCAATATAAGCATCATCATTAATGGACTCTAGTCAGAACTAGTGTCATCAGTAATGGAGTCTAGTCAATACCAGCATCATCAGTAATGAAGTCTAGTCAATACTAGCGGCATCAGTAATGGAGTCTAGTCAGTACCAGCGTCATTAGTAATGGAGTCTAGTCAGTACGAGTTACTACTTAATTTTTTTTTACTGCGTATCGAATGATGGTCAAGTGTACTCAATAACAGATAGATGTGTCCTTGGAGAACGATGTTCCACTAACCCATGACACTGGAAGAGGAAAGTATATGACGTTTCAGCCCTGTCCTGAACCATTATCAAGTCGCGAGTGACTCTGATGATAATTTTCCAGACGGATCGAAACGTTGTCTTGTTTAGTTTTTCCCTCCAGTTTTTGCTGGCCAGCTACGAGGTGTTGCATCCATGACGCTGCTGTGTCTTGGTCATCTCATAGGCAAGGAAGAGTTCACCTGGCGTATTCTACCCCTTTTTTTTCAGATCGTTCCCACTTCTACCGTACTCTCTTCGTAATCTGCTCAACCAGGCTGTTGCAATTTCTTGCAGCAAGGCTGCATACCAGTAATAGCCTAGATGCTTGCCCGGTCACACTCTATTTATTCTTATATACAAAATATTTAATATTGTGATCGTTTTATTTCCTTGTTCACAGCAGTCTGAAAACAGGCACCTTCAGACTTACATTATTTAGCGTGTTATTGTGTAGTTTGTATATTTATTCTTCTGAAATCTTTGATATATCTCAGTGACTCACTAAAGATAAGATTTTGTTCAGTAGTGAATGTGTTTTATTATTTAATGTGGCCGTCAAGGAAGGCGGGTGAGGGGCTCCCGGGGCAGAAAATTTGTAATATGTTCCACTTTGTTAGATCAGACATGATTGTCTTTCATTCCCCGGACTCTGTATGACCTCTACGAGATTCGTAGTTTCCATGATAAAAAAAACTACTACTACGACTACTGTATTACTACTACTGTACTACTACTATTTCTGAGCTACTAGTAGTGTACTGCTGCTACTACTGTACTACTACTACAACTAATAACAATAAAATAATAATAATAAGGATAAATATGAGTGATGAATGAGCACACAAAAGTTATCCTCAGCAGAATCTTCTCTCTGCTCATCACAGTGCATGTCAGTCAGCTGCAACAGTGCCCTGAGACAGCGTCTCAGTGTTTGCAACGTTAGAGCTGCTCTTGTACATCTTAATATTGATTATTTCCGTTGGTGAATATTATCACAGTGTAATATTCTTTAGTATTATTAATGCTGTTTACTCCAGTTAGACAACTGTGGCGCCGAGAAGAAGCTAAGACCCGGCATTGCAAAAACGAGGCTCCAGTTGGCATGAAGCGACGGGATATTCCCCGATATTGGATTCTGATTCCTTAAGACAGCCTCTGAATCTTTCATGATTTTGAAATTGGCCGTGCCTTTCCGGCCTTGTCAGTCCAAAATGCGCAGAGGTGAATTTTGAGTCGAATATGGCATTTGTTACAATCGCTTAAAGGATATTGCGCTAAGTGTGCATTACTCGTATATGTATATATGTATATATGTGTATGTGTATATGTGTATATGTGTATATGTGTGTATGTGTGTATGTGTGTATGTGTGTATGTGTGTATATGTGTATATGTACTCACCTATTTGTGGTTGCAGGGGTCGAGTCTTAGCTCCTGTATGTGTATGTGTGTGTGTGTGTGTGTGTGTGTATGTGTGTATGTGTGTGTGTATGTGTGTATATGTGTATATGTGTATATGTGTATGTCGTGCCGAATATGTAAAACTGGTCAATTAGCAAGAACTCATTTAAAATTAAGTCCTTTCTGAAATTTTCTCTTATATTTTTAAAGATATATTTTTTTCATTAACATTAATGTAAAATTTTTTAATTTTGCACCAAAAGAATCTTAGAAAACTTACCTAACCTTATTATAACAAGAACAATTTATTTTAGCCTAACCCAACTAAATATATTTTAAATACGTTTACAATAATTTAGTAATAAACAAACACAATCAAATAAATTTTTTTCGTAAGGTTCAGAATGATTTCGGCGAAATTATTGCATACACAAATTTTCACTTGTCCTATATGGCAAGATGAGCGTTGCTATTTAAGCCAAGATCGCAAGTTCTGCCTATTCGGCACGACATATATATATATATATATATATATATATATATATATATATATATATATATATATATATATACATATATATATATATATATATATATATATATATATATATATATATATATATATATATATATATATATACATATATATATATATATATATATATATATATATATATATATATATATATATATATATATATATATATATATATATATATATATATATTATCACAAAGTGGGAGTTGTTACAGTTGATCTTTGCTGATGACACTGTGCTTTTGGGAGATTCTGAAGAGAAGTTGCAGAGATTGGCGGATGAGTTTGGTAGGGTATGTAAAAGAAGAAAATTAAAAGTGAATGTAGGAAAGAATAAGGTGATGAGGATAACAAAAAAATTAGGTGACGAAAGATTGGATATCAGATTGGAAGGAGAGAATATGGAGGAGGTGAATGTATTCAGATATTTTGGAGTGGACGTGTCAGCTGATGGGACTATGAAAGGTGAGGTAAATCATGGAGTTGATGAGAGGGAAAAAGGTGAGTGGTGCACTTAGAAGTTTGTGGAGACAAAGAACTTTGTCTATGAAAGCAAAGAGGGGACTGTATGAGGGTATAGTTATACTAACTCTCTTATATGGGTGTGAAGCATGGGTGGTGACTGTTGCAACAAGGAGAAGGCTGGAGACAGTGGAGATGTCATGTCTGAGGGTAATATGTGGTGTGAATTTAATGCAGAGAATTCGTAGTTTGAAAATTAGGAGGAGGAGCGGGATTGCCAAAACTATTATCGAGAGGGCTGAGGAGGGGTTGTTGAGGTGATTCGGACATGTAGAGAGGATGGAACAAAATATAATGATTTCGAGAATGCACAAATCTGCAGTGGAGGGAAGGCGGGGTAGGGGTCGGCCTAGGAAAGGCTGGAGGGAGGGGGTAAAGGAGGTTTTGTGTGCGATGGGCTTGGATTTCCAACAAGCATGCGTGAGCGTGTTAGATAGGAGAGAATGGAGACAAATGGTTTTTAGGACTTCACGTGCTGTTGGAGTGTAAGCAAGGTAACATTTGTGAAGGGATTCAGGGAAACCGGCAGGCTGGACTTGAGTCCTGGAGATGGGAAGTACAGCGCCAGCACTCTGAAGGAGGGGTGTTAATGTTGCAGTTTTATAACTGTACTGTGAGCGCGTTTCTGGCAAGACAGTGATGGAGTGAATGATGATGAAAGTTCTTCTTTTTCGGGCCACCCTGCCATGGTGGGAGACGGCTATATATATATATATATATATATATATATATATATATATATATATATATATATATATATATATATATATATATATATATATATATATATATATATATATATATATATATATATATATATATATATATATATATTATTGGTATTAGTAATTTTTTTTACTTCCGGCTGAAAATCCTCTTATATCCTTATATAACAGGTATATAACACTAGAGAACACTGAAGCGATTAAAGTGAAAGGTTACCAGTATATTAATGAAAATTCAGTTATCAGTGAGAATGAGCGTCGTCAGGAGAGCTTGAGGAAGGTTTAACTCAGAGCGCAGCATTCAGCAGCTATCTGGTGCAGACATCAACGTAGCTTCCCGGGAGTTACCTTAAGACTGCACGGTTATACAATTGGCGATCGTAAATTGGCGACAACGAAAGTTTAACGAGTGTTACTGCTTGGCAAGCCTCGTTAAGTCTGGCGAGTTATGTGCGCCTTCTGTGTGCGGTTGTTACGGTGTGACCCCAGGAGGGTATTGTTGGTGTGTTGCAGTATGTGACCCCAGGAAGCTATTGTTATTGTGTTGCAGTATGTGACACCAGGAGGTTATTGTTGGTTTGTTGCAGTCTGTGACACCAGAAGCGTATTGTTGGTATGTTGCAGTGTGTAACCACAGGAGAGTATTGTTGATGTGTTGCTATGTGTGACCTCAGAAGGTTATTGTTGGTGTGTTGCAGTGTGGCTTCTGGTCCTCGTGTGTTGTAGTGTGTGGTTCCTGGTTCACGTATGTTGCAGTGTGTGGCTTCTGGTCCTCGTGTGTTGTAGTGTGTGCTTCCTGGTTCACGTATGTTGTAGTGTGTGGCTTCTGGCCCTCGTGTGTTGTAGTGTGTGGTTCCTGGTTCACGTATGTTGCAGTGTGTGGCTTCTGGTCCTCGTGTGTTGTAGTGTGTGGTTCCTGGTTCACGTATGTTGCAGTGTGTGGCTTCTGGCCTTCGTGTGTTGTAGTGTGTGGTTCCTGGTTCACGTATATTGCAGTGTGTGGCTCCTGGTTCAGTGTGTTGCTCCTGGCCCACGTATGTTGCAGTGTGTTGCTCCTGGTCCACGTATGTTAATGTCATTTACAGCGATGGCAGCAAAGAAACGAGTGAGATATGACTCTGTGTTTAGTGAGTCGTTAATCAAACTTAGGGTCGAGAATCTGAATGAATGTTTTTTTATGACAGACTCAAAATTTGGCTAATATTCTCAGAATTTCTGTTGCAACACTAACACCACTGGACTTTGAAAAAAAAAATAATGACATGCCCATGCACTCTGCCCCAGACCTAGACTCGTGGAACTCTGTGTTTATCAAGAACTGCAAGACACCCCTTTCGAGTGCCTATGGAGAGAGCGTCTAGACACGGGTCATCCCACAGTCAATAAAAACAACGGATACAGCCCCACTCCACAAAGGTGGCAGTAATATAATTGCAAAGGATTATAGACAGAAAGCGTTTACGTTTCACATCATCAAAATCTTTGAAAGGGTTCTAAGAAAAAAGATCGCTAACCACTTGGATACCCGACACTTACACAAGCCAGGGCAGCATGGGTTTAGAGCAGGTCGCTCCTGCACAACCTCGGAGCTAGAGGAAATGAAATGTGAGGGAAAACCTTAAATAAATGAGTGTCAAAGTAGTACAGAAGAGAATAATTAGGAAAGACATGATTACGACGTTCATGATACAAGGACTTAATACAGTGGAAACGCTGGGCTCACATTGAAATAAAAGTCACAAATGAGAATGGGGATGTCAAGAAATATTTCTTCGGTCTGAGTGAAGCCAGAATTATTACGCAACTTTAGGAATAGGCATACAAGGGCTTACAAGGAAATGAATTAGAGAACTGAATCGCACAAAAAACTGAGATGCATATACACATGCAAAGAAACGCATACACACACACACACACACACACACACACACACACACACACACACACACACACACACACACACACACACACACACACACACACACACGCACGCGCGCGCGTAAATTACATTGGGTGGAAAAACAAGCCTATAAATCGAGAGGGACAATGGACTGGGCGGCCGGGAGTAACATGCATTACTGTTGATTATCTGACCAACTGGTGGCTCCGTGTCGGCCAACAGGCCAGGCAGAGCTGTAAACATATCCAGTTTTATCTCCAGGAGCTCACAGAAGCTCTGTTTACGTCTGAGCTCCACACAGCGTCCGGGGAAGATAAGATTCCCCACACATACATCATATCCCGAGCGCCCTTCTACCTCCTTTTTAAGTTCCGTCTGATGATAAATGAGGCTGACGAGTTGCTGCTTCCGGAAGTGGAGATGAGACACATCTGTGTTTGACTCATAAGACGTTACCGCTACTTTATTACAATATAATAAGAAAAACAAAATATTTCCCAGAACTCGCCTTGCACAATTTTATTTAGGCCATAAAATATGAAGACATAGAGAAACATATAAAAACGTAAGAGAACACATAGAAGACAGAAGAACACATAGAAGACAGAAGAACACATAGAAGACAGAAGAACACATAGAAGACAGAAGAACACATAGAAGACAGAAGAACACATAGAAGACAGAAGAACACATAGAAGACAGAACACATAGAAGACAAGAACACATATCTCACGCAGAACACATTTTATTAAAAGGAGAGAATTTTCAAGTCATGTCCTGAGGAAGTCCTCATTAGAGTGATAGATTGTGCCCGCGAAAGCTTGTTGTACAGATTATGTGTTCGTATTATATTAATGATATATAGAACCGACGAGTAGACGAATAAGATAAATGTACAACACTTGGGCACCTTTATTGTAGAGACATTTCACCAGTGACTGTATCAGTCCAATACTGAGAACAAATGCTGGAGACGACGGTAACATCTCTGAAGTAAAGATACCCGAGTGTTGCACATGTGCCTTAGTCATCTGTGTGTGTGTGTGTGCTTGTGTTTGTGTGTGTGTGTGTGTGTGTGTGTGTGTGTGTGTGTGTGTGTGTGTGTGTGTGTGTGTGTGTGTGTGTGTGTGTGTGTGTGTGTATCATCATGCCCCTCTACTTGTGGCCAGTAAGTCCTTCAAACATAAACTATTTTCCGAGCACCAGCTGGACCACAGCAGTTGGTATGCAGGAGCTGTTTACAGAATCTGATGCTGTGTGATACATTTACGCGCGTGTTATACGTGCGTTTTAAACCTGCAGAAGGAAGCATTATTCCCATCTCAGATTAGTGGTAAACATGAACAGAACTGTAGGTTGATGGTCAACTGTGTTCAGTTACTTGGTGGTTCATAAGTAAGAAATAGCAAGTCTTTTCGACTAAATGCGAGAGCAACAAGATAAACCATTATTTTATCTTAATATCTAAAATTAACTAGTCATGTGTAATGTCTTAAAATTGTAAATTTCGAATACATTCTTTTATACTGACAAGAATTTCTTTAAAAATCAATTATATAAATCAGTATTGCTCATGCATCGAGGAAAAGAACATCCAAAACTCAATTTGGTGGTAGTTACATGAGATTATAACTGATGCGTTGGAGAAGAAGCATCACATCACAAGGCCCAGTAGTTATTTCAACAAGATTTTAAATGACAAACCTCATGCGACCGACAGAGAATATAGTTCAATCTCAGATGTGACAGTAGCAAGGAAATGAAAAATATACAGCAAGCTGAAGAGCGAAGTCGATAGGGAAGTGAATTGGAAGAGCCAGACAATTATTCACAAACATAAGAAGTGACATCTAAACTGTCTTATCTGAGCGCCTCTGCAAAGACAGTGATTATGTGTGAATGATGGTGAAAGTGTTTCTTTTTTTTTGGGTCACCCTGCCTCGGTGGGAAACTGCAGACGAGCTGAAAAAATAAGAAGAGAGGCAAAATAACAGTAAGTGAATGACATAATTACAAGAGCACTACATGACCACCCAGATTACTGAGATCAGCACCACTAAGTCAGCGGTCTCACGGCTACCGGAGTCCACTGCTACTCTACTTTCAGATGTTTTCTTACTCCCCAGCCTCTTATTGTAGCCTTGCCATATAGTGCCAACACCACTGAACAGACCATCTTATGACACAGACCCGAGTCATATGATTTTCCCGAGGAACAACCCGACACCAGCAACTACTCACCCACATCAAACAAAAGATGACAGCACAGCATCATATTGTTGTGTTTTAGAAGAAAAGAGGAGAGCTAACGAAATATGAGGAATTAAATAAGTATTACATTCACCTAGGAATCTGGGACAATGGCGGAGATCAGGAGAGAAAACGTAGGCCAGTGGAAACTGGATAACATCAACACAACAAAGGGTACAGTGAAGACATTGCTGAGCGAACTGGAAACATCGATAGCAATGAGACTTGCCAATGTGTGTGCTGGGATCGTCTTGAGTAGCTCGTCTTATATATAACATGTAGCGATGGTGCAGCGGCAGAGAGGTCAGGCAGGGTCGAACCTCCTACTTTTCCTATTTCACCGTTACTTCCGCCTCTTCCTTCTCCTCCTTTTCTCGATTGAGCAGAGTTATAACCAGCAGCTGTGTGGAGGCAGCTGCTGCTGTGGTCTTGCTTGATGGCTCCGTCGTAGCACTGGTACGGCCTCTTCTCTCCTTTACGTCTTCCACACGCCTACCATCATCATCATCTTTCTTTTACAACGAGAAAGAGGAGGACAGTGAGAGAGAGAAAGAGAGAGAGAAAGAGAAGGGGTGAACAAAATTGGAAAAACTATTTTGACTCTAAGCGTAAAGAAATATACAGTCACAACTAACTTCTCGGCACCATCATTGAGTTACTGTCACCTGGCTCTGAACATCAGCCTGACACGGCACCATTCTTCCCTCCGCCAACACTCGTACATACTAATACCTACGAGTAATATTTCCTTTGTGTATGTAAAACGTTGTCAAAAGACCCGTACGGATTAAACGCGCTTATTTGTAGGTCAATAAGCGCAAGTGGAGATGGTTGAAGTGGAAGGTGGTTGAGAAACAAAGGTCTGCTGAATAAATTTATTTACGTTCATAGAGGTGTGTGTGTGTGTGTGTGTGTGTGTGTGTGTGTGTGTGTGTTAGGATGAGGTGCGTGACCAGCTTACAATATCCCTCAGACGGGAAGTGAGAAGCTTTACGACACTCCTATCTCAGGCAGGCAGGCAGGCAGTCAGGCAGGCAGGCAGGCAGGCAGGCAAGCAGGCAGTCAGGCAGGCAGGCAGGCAGGCAGGCAGGCAGGCAGGCAGGCAGGCAGGCAGGCAGGCAGGCAGCGGGTGTGCAACGGAATTGTTCTAAATATTACCCCTAATATTTACATTCACTGCTATACTCGTGTGAATCATTCAGCGCATGCAGTCATGAAGGCTCGAGGCTCGATCCTCCTCCCGCTCATCTCAGTTCTCGCCACCGACGCGCAATAAGATTCCCATGCATATCATACCTCGTAATTACTTGGTGTAGCATTTGTGTTATGTTATCTCTGTTTCATGTTTGTTGTCACTCGTGAAATTACTGGTATTGGGTACTTATTGTAACAAACCCTTATATATAGTTAATGAACCTACCTTTCTAGGTTATGAACCCACTAATGTACACTCAGTGAACCCACTAATGTACACTCAGTGAACCCACTAATGTACACTCAGTGAACCCACTAATGTACACTCAATGAACCCACTAATGTACACTCAATGAACCCACTAATGTACACTCAATGAACCCACTAATGTACACTCAATGAACCCACTAATGTACACTCAATGAACCCACTAATGTACACTCAGTGAACCCACTAATGTTTACTCAATGAACCCACTAATGTACACTCAATGAACCCACTAATGTACACTCAATGAACCCACTAATGTTTACTCAATGAACCCACTAATGTACACTCAATGAACCCACTAATGTACACTCAATGAACCCACTAATGTACACTCAATGAGCCCACTATTGTACACTCAATGAACCCACTAATGTACACTCAATGAACCCACTAATGTACACTCAGTGAACCCACTAATGTACACTCAATAAACCCACTAATGTACACTCAATGAACCCACTAATGTACACTCAGTGAACCCACTAATGTACACTCAATAAACCCACTAATGTACACTCAATGAACCCACTAATGTACACTCAATAAACCCACTAATGTACACTCAATGAACCCACTAATGTTTATTCAATGAGCTTACTGAGGTACACGCAGTGAACACATTAATGTACGCTCAATGAACCTACTAATGTACGCTCAATGAACCCAGTAATGTACACTTAGTGAACCCACTAATGTACGCTCAATGAACCCAGTAATGTACACTTAGTGAACCCAGTAATGTACACTCGATGAACCTACTTTCAAGCATAATAAGGTTTTTATGCAATTACAATTTCCCAGGGAGTTGCAAGTACAGTGTTGTACAGTGGCTGTATAAAGGCACATTGCGGCTGATAGTGTTCAACAGTGTTCAAATGAGACGATACATAACCTTCATGAGTACACTGAAGTAGGTACATTGTGGCTGATGACGTGCTTGACATACCAACAGGTACACTCTCACTGTTAACAACACTAACACTACCATTTACTGGAACAATCCATCACTAAAATATACCTGACGGAGTTTCGTTCAGTTCTGAATCTTTATGAAGTCGTTATATCCATTGAAACAGCATTTGATATATTTAAAATTAAACAGCTTCCACTCAATTCTCATTCAGAATTTTGTCGGCATAGTACATACACTGATGGTTTTATAAAGTTTATTTGTATGGTTAGTTAAATGTGGCAGAGCGGTCCCGTAGATTTATATACAACGCTGCACCTCGCAACACATATTCTCTTTTTCCCCTCTCGCCTAAATATAATTTTTATCACTCCGCTTTTTGATGATGGAGATATCCTTATTTAACTTCCATTTCTGCTGTGTGTGGGATAGGTCCTCCTGAGAGATGGTAACTCCCATATAACTCCAGCGCTGCTGAAAGGAAACCTTTGAAGTTGCCATAGCTGATAAAGCTTTACTTGAATACTTGACGATATCCTTAACAGTCTCCCAGCTCAGGCTGACACTACTGAAGTCTCCAAGCTCAGGCTGACACTGCTGAAGTCTCCAAGCTCAGGCTGACACTGCTGAAGTCTCCAAGCTCAGGCTGACACTACTGAAGTCTCCAAGCTCAGGCTGACATAACTGAAGTCTCCAAGCTCAGGCTGACACTGCTGAAGTCTCCAAGCTCAGGCTGACACTACTGAAGTCACCCAGCTCAGGCTGACACTACTGAAGTTTCCCAGCTTAGGCTGACATTACCGAATTCTCTCACTGAAGTCTCCTACGTCAGAGTGACATATTTCAACACTATCTATGTGACTCATCCTGCGTGATGGAATATGACCGGGAGAAATAACTAGCTTCTGTTACCTCTATACAACTATCATAGTGACTAAGGTAGCAGCACACTGCCGATGTATCGAATTTCACTACATAAAAAAGAGAAAGACATCCGTTAACACAAAAAAAATGAATATAAATTGTGGCCAAAAAAAAAAAAAGAGACTGTTGACACAGGAAAGATTTTTCACGATGTAAAAATATTGAAAGATGAAAGTGTACGAGGAACAACGGAAAAAATGAAAAAAAAAAAAATAAGGCAACTGAGTGGAAAAAAAGAGAATAAGCGAAAGAATGTGGGAGCTATCGTCGGAAAATTTTGCCGAGAATAATTAACGAAAGAATGTGGGAGCTATCGTCGGAAAATTTTGCCGAGAATAATAACGAAAGAATGTGGGAGCTATCGTCGGAAAATTTTGCCGAGAATAATAACGTATTTTAGAAATTAGCGATGATCCTATAGAAGAAAATATTGTCGTCAGTTAAGTGAGAAATTATGCAAGTGTTTACAGTGTCATAATTAATTGGAAGCACTAAACCCGTGGGGGTTCTGCGGCTGCGTCAGGAATTGTGAATAAAGGAAGGAAGGGGGTAACTCAGATTACTTGAATCAAGAGCCCTTCACCATGCCTTGAAGGAATGAGGTGTGAGGTTAATGGGGAGAATTTTGTGAGATGTGTAATGTTGTGGGATGTGTAATGTTGTGGGATGTGTAATGTTGTGGGATGTGTAATGTTGTGGGATGTGTAATGTTGTGGGATGTGTAATGTTGACGATGAAAGAGATTTATACATTCTGTACATGAGAGAGAACAACGATAGTTGTTTGGAGGCGAGAATGATGATTAAGAGACAAGAATTATGTCTGTTAAGCGAGTACTGTGTGCGCTTGTCTGTGTTTGGAAATTTTGGTAGTGTGTTTGGAATGGTTGGTAGTGTTTGGAAAACCAAGTAGAATGTGTGGAATACTTGGTAGTGTGTTTGGAATGCCAGGAAGTGTGACGACTTCACTACCAGCCGTGACTCCTTCACTCCAAGCAGTGACACCGTCATCAACTGTGACGCCGTCACCACCAGCGGTGGCGGCTTCA
>NC_091311.1:27684054-27734054 GCF_038502225.1 Cherax quadricarinatus | reverse complement strand
GCACGAGTTTTTAATCATATGTTATCCATGGTACTGTTATGTTTTAAAATTGGTAGGTTCCATCATGAACGTCCCCAGAAGTAAAACACACGCCAGTTCCATACTGACCATGACAGGCGTCCCAACGAGTCCTTTCATGTGCCACTGGACGGACAACTAAAGCTCTACAGCTGGACACAGCCATCAAAATTAACTTCCTTATTTGCATTATTTTTCATCATAAGTCAGGGAGGACCTAGAAGGGAATACTTGAAAGAACTCAGCAAAATAAGGACAACGCCCCTCTGCGCCAGCAGTGGATGTGCTGACTGTTACCTTGTGTGAGTCAAGGACGTCACTTGTGATGAGCTTGAGTGTTACCTTGTGTGAGTCAAGGACGTCACTTGTGATGCTGAGTGTTACTTTGTGTGAATCAAGGGCGTCACTTGTGATGATGTTGAATGTTACTTTGTGTGAATCAGGGACGTCACTTGTGATGAGCTTGAGTGTTACTTTGTGTGAGTCAAGGACGTCACTTGTGAGGATGTTGAGTGTTACCTTGTGTGAGTCAAGGACGTCACTTGTGATGATCTTGAGTGTTACTTTGTGTGAGTCAAGGACGTCACTTATGAGGATCTTGAGTGTTACCTTGTGTGAGTCAGAGACGTCACTTGTGATGCTGAGTGTTACTTTGTGTGAATCAAGGACGTCACTTGTGATGATGTTGAATGTTACTTTGTGTGAATCAAGGACGTCACTTGTGATGATGTTGAATGTTACCTTGTGTGAGTCAAGGAGGACGTCACCTGAGCGGTGTACCTCGTCCTCGACAACGAAGAGAAAACCTTAGACTCAGAAAGGTAATGCTTTATAATAATAACTTCTAATTAATACATACGTTACAGATAAATTACTCTATATTGTTAAATATGACTCAAAATAAACACATTATGGCGCTTAGTGGTTCCCGTTTCAGCAGATCTTTAAAGGTGAAATTACGGCACAAACTAGCTAATAGCTTTGGCATAATTGTACTGATTTTTATATCATATCATGTTATTACGTTCTTCTTCCCCTTCCTCTTCCCGACGTGTCTTCTCGTCTTCTCTGCCTCTTCTCGCTCACTTGTGACTTGACAATAGTCCTCATGGTACCAGGGAATAGAGTACACATGAGCCTAAATTGACGTGTGTGTGAGTGTGTGTGTATGTGTGTGTGTGTGTGTGTGTGTGTGTGTGTGTGTGTGTGTGTGTGTGTGTGTGTGTGTGTGTGTGTGTGTGTGTGTGTTTGTGTGTGTGTGTGTGTGTGTATATGTGTGTGTGTGTGTGTGTGTGTGTGTGTGTGTGTGTGTGTGTGTGTGTGTGTGTGTCTGTTTATTGACACTCAGGTCTGAAGGGGGATTAATATAAGACAATTAATTAAGCAATTGAAAACATCAGAGGAAAGTAAAGTTGCAGTATTGACAACAACTTAATATTAAACTCAAGTTGAATCACAGAGCGCCAGGTATAATAATTATTGTAATTGGTTAAAAATCTATTAGGATTTTATGATTAGATTTTACCCAGCGTGAAAGTCCAGCTGAAATAACAGAAGACTTCAGCGTTTGCTGCCAGGCTTCAGGTAAATTGCATATTATTAGGATTTATTTCATTCAGGTGTGGTCACATTCGCTGCTCAGGACACACTGGTGGTCACATTGGTGGTCATACTGGTGGTCACACTCACTGCTCAGGACACACTGGTGGTCACACTCACTGCTCAGGACACACTGGTGGTCACACTCACTGCTCAGGACACACTGGTGGTCACACTCACTGTTCAGGACACACTGGTGGTCACACTCACTGCTCAGGACACACTGGTGGTCACACTCACTGCTCAGGACATACTGGTGGTCACACTCACTGTTCAGGACACACTGGTGGTCACACTCACTGCTCAGGACATACTGGTGGTCACACTCACTGCTCAGGACACACTGGTGGTCACACTCACTGCTCAGGACATACTGGTTGTCACACTCACTGCTCAGTACATACTGGTGGTCACACTCACTGCTCAGGACATACTGGTGGTCACACTCACTGCTCAGGACATACTGGTGGTCACACTCACTGCTCAGGACACACTGGTGGTCACACTCACTGCTCAGGACACACTGGTGGTCACACTCACTGCTCAGGACACACTGGTGGTCACACTCACTGCTCAGGACACACTGGTGGTCACACTCACTGTTCAGGACACACTGGTGGTCACACTCACTGTTCAGGACACACTGGTGGTCACACTCACTGCTCAGGACACACTGGTGGTCACACTCACTGCTCAGGACACACTGGTGGTCACACTCACTGCTCAGGACACACTGGTGGTCACACTCACTGCTCAGGACACACTGGTGGTCACACTCACTGCTCAGGACACACTGGTGGTCACACTCACTGCTCAGGACACACTGGTGGTCACACTCACTGCTCAGGACACACTGGTGGTCACACTCACTGCTCAGGACACACTAGTGGTCACACTCACTGCTCAGAACACACTGGTGGTCACACTCACTGCTCAGGACACACTGGTGGTCACACTCACTGCTCAGGACACACTGGTGGTCACACTCACTGTTCAGGACACACTGGTGGTCACACTCACTGCTCAGGACACACTGGTGGTCACACTCACTGTTCAGGACACACTGGTGGTCACACTCACTGTTCAGGACACACTGGTGGTCACACTCACTGTTCAGGACACACTGGTGGTCACACTCACTGCTCAGGACACACTGGTGGTCACACTCACTGCTCAGGACACACTAGTGGTCACACTCGCTGCTCAGGACACACTAGTGGTCACACTCACTGCTCAGGACACACTGTTGGTCACACTCAAACAGCTACAAAAATCACCTGGCACAATTTAATAAGCTCATAAGTCAGAGACTACTTAAGCAGATCCTTCTTTATCAACTTTCACAGGAAGACGTCTGCGGTAATCCCTAAAAATCACTGTAATATCAACAAACTATTTCGTTTTTACTCAAATTATATTATTTAACACACTATGGGTCTGTCGTCGAGGCAGAGTGACGCCCTTCCCTCTCCCCCATATAAAAAAAAAGAGGAAACACATTCCCTGTCCTTCGTTCAGTTTACGAAGGAAAAATATGAAGCAAAAAAGTATATAAACACTGGATGTTGCAAACATGTCGACGATCCCGTGACAAAATTACGTCAACAACAACTCACCATCATTACACTCATTAGGATTTGCCCTTTATAACACACGCACGCACACACACACAAGGTTAGTTCCAGAGCTAAGGGGAATGTCCTATGAAGAAAGATTAAGGGAAATCGGCCTGACGACACTGGAGGACAGGAGGGTCAGGGGAGACATGATAACGACATATAAAATACTGCGTGGAATAGACAAGGTGGACAAAGACAGGATGTTCCAGGGAGGGGACACAGAAACAAGAGGCCACAATTGGAAGTTGAAGACACAAATGAGTCAGAGAGATAGTAGGAAGTATTTCTTCAGTCATAGAGTTGTAAGGCAGTGGAATAGCCTAGAAAATGACGTAGTGGAGGCAGGAACCATACACAGTTTTAAGACGAGGTTTGATAAAGCTCATGGAGCGGGGAGAGAGAGGGTCTAGTAGCAACCGGTGAAGAGGCGGGGCCAGGAGCTAGGACTCGACCCCTGCAACCACAAATAGGTGAGTACAAATAGGTGAGTACACACACACACACACACACACACACACACACACACACACACACACACACACACACACACACACACACACACACAGGGAATGGGACTAACATGAGCGGTGATGGGGGTGCACAATACAGCCAGCCTCTCCCACACGCTGCTCTCCACCAATACAAACGTCTCATTAATTCTTGGAAAGTCGAAATAAACAAAATGTTTTTGCTCAGGAACTATTTTGTTCTTGTATCTATTTGCCGAAGCTATGAGTGTAATTGTTGAAGCTGTGGATAAAATTGTTGAAGCTGCGGATAAATTTGTTGAAGCTGCGGATAAATTTGTTGAAGCTGAGGATAAATTTGTTGAAGCTGAGGATAAATTTGTTGAAGCTGAGGATAAATTTGTTGAAGCTGCGGATAAATTTGTTGAAGCTGAGGATAAATTTGTTGAAGCTGCGGATAAATTTGTTGAAGCTGTGGGCGTATAACTTGAAGCTCTTTTCTGTTCACTGGCAGTCGCTGCTCACGGCGTATCTTGAATTTATTACACTGAATGGATGTTCTTGTATCGCATTTCTCTTATCCATTCGTGCGTTCGGATGTGTATCCATCTGTTCGTACACTTGTTTGTTCATCCATCATACCACAATCCTTCCATGCACTCGCCGTTTGCTATGGCTGGACATCCTTAAGAAAGGTAGTTTTAGTAACGAAACATTAATAACTTTTCACCATAAAGAGAGAAATCTAATGCTTTTCCAGGTCAGTTGATGCGCATCCCTAATATTACTTGACGAAGAGGTAATGACCTCTGATCTGTCCTATACGAATAGCAGGTCATGCGGTGGGCACCTCCTTCCGCAGCTCCATGTGGACCTGATCTGCTTTGATCTGACCTTCCCTGACCTGCATCTTGTGGTTGCTGTTACGTGACCTGACTGATTTAGAGTCTGCAGTAAAGCATGACCTCTGGTGCCCAGGTTGTAGAGTGAGGTCACAGAAGTGAGTAAGAGGTCACGCTCACCGACGGATTGAAATTATACGGAAAAAAAGTGAAAGAAGCTCAAAAATTGAATTAGTGAGGAAAAAAGCAAGTAAGACCATTGCAGTTTTGAAGTAATAATTACTGAAGGAAGGAAAGTATTAGATAGACCTTGCACAAAAACTCGAGAGAAAACCTTTCGCAATTTTAACTTGGGTGTTTGTGCTTGAGTTGATGTTGCATGCAGGCGGTGGAGAGTTGTTGGTGGAGAAGAGGAAGTTATTGGTGGAGAAGAGGAAGATGCTGGTGGAGAAGAGGAGGAAAATGGTTGGAGGTGCCTGATAAACTCACAAGAAAGAGCGATTAAGGGGGAAAAAACCTTAGAGGATGATAAGAAGAAGAAAGAAGCCATGAACAGTGATGGTCAGCGGAAGATGGACTCTTCTGGGAGACACACACACACACACACACACACACACACACACACACACACACACACACACACACACACACACACACACACACACACACACACACACACACACACACACACACACACACACACACACACACACACACACACACACACACACACACAAACACACACACAGAAGTATGATAAAGCTCACGGTTCAGGGAGAGTGACCTAGTAGCGACCAGTGAAGAGGCGGGGCCAGGAGCTAGGACTCGACCCCTGCAACCTCAACTAGGAGAGTACACACACACACACACATACACACACACACACCCACACACACACACACACACACACACACACACACACACACACACACACACACACACACACACACACACACACAAACACACACACAGAAGTATGATAAAGCTCACGGTTCAAGGAGAGTGACTTAGTAGCGACCAGTGAAGAGGCGGGGCCAGGAGCTAGGACTCGACCCCTGCAACCTCAACTAGGAGAGTACACACACACACACACATACACACACACACACCCACACACACACACACACACAAACACACACACACAGAGGCGGGGCCAGGAGCTAGGACTCGACCCCTGCAACCACAAATAGGTGAGTACAAATAGGTGAGTACACACACACACACACACACACACACACACACATACACACACACACACACAGGATACCAGATCATGAGGAAAGATAGAAGGGGCAGGGGGGGAGGTGGGGTTGCTCTGCTCATAAAAAACAGATGGAAATTCGAGAAAATGGAAGGCATAGATGAGACGGGAGAAAGAGACTACATAGTAGGTACACTTCAGTCTGGGGAACACAAAGTGGTCATTGCAGTGATGTATAATCCACCACAGAACTGCAGGAGGCCAAGAGAGGAATATGAAGAGAGCAACAGAGCAATGGTGGACACACTTGCTGAGGTGGCAAGAAGAGCTCACTCTAGCAGAGCAAAGTTGCTGGTTATGGGGGATTTCAACCACAGGGAGATCGACTGAGAAAACCTGGAGTCACATGGGGGTCCCGAAACATGGAGAGCCAGGATGTTGGACGTGGTGCTGGAAAACCTCATGCACCAACATGTTAAGGACACTACCAGAGTGAGAGGGGAGGATGAACCAGCAAGATTGGACCTTTTGTTCACCCTGGGCAGCTCAGACATTGAGGACATCAAGTATGAGAGTCCCCTAGGAGCTAGCGACCACGTGGTTCTGTGCTTTGAATACATAGTAGAGCTGCAAGTGGAGAGAATAACAGGAGTTGAATGGGAAAAGCCTGACTATAAAAGAGGGGACTACATAGGGTTGAAGAACTTCCTGCGGGAGGTCCAGTGGGACAGAGAACTGGCAGGAAAGCCAGTAAATGAAATGATGGAATATGTAACAACAAAATGCAAGACGGCAGTGGAAAAGTTTATTCCCAGGGGCAACAGTAACAACGGGAAGACCGGAACGAGCCCCTGGTTTACCCGACGGTGTAAGGAGGCAAAAACAAAGTGCAATAGAGAATGGAAAAAGTACAGAAGGCAGAGAACACACGAAAATAGGGAGATCAGTCGCAGAGCCAGGAATGAGTATGCACAGGTATGGAGGGAGGCCTAGCGACAGTATGAAATTGACACAGCATCGAAAATCAAGACTGACCCGAAACTGTTGTATAGCCACATCAGGAGGAAGACAACAGTCAAAGACCAGGTGATCAGATTAAGGACAGAAGGTGGAGAACTCACAAGAAATGATCAGGAGGTATGTAAGGAGCTGAACAGGAGATTTAAGGAAGTTTTTACAACAGAGACAGGAAGGGCTGTGGGAAGACAGCACAGAAGGGAACATCAAGAGGGAATATACCAACAAGTGTTGGATGACATACGAACAACTGAGGAGGAGGTGAAGAAGCTCTTAAGTGACCTTGACACCTCAAAGGCGATGGGATCGGACAACATCTCCCCATGGGTCCTTAGAGAAGGAGCAGAGGTGCTGTGCGTGCCTCTAACCACAATCTTCAACACATCCCTTGAAACTGGGCAACTACCTGAGAAATGGAAGACCTGTGTCTCTGACATGTATTGTGTGCAAAGTCATGGAGAAGATTATCAGGAGGAGAGTGGTCGAACACCTGGAAAGGAACAAGATTATAAATGAAAACCAACATGGGTTCATGGAAGGCAAATCCTGTATCACAAACCTCCTGGAGTTTTATGACAAGGTAACAGAAGTAAGACACGAGAGAGAGGGGTGGGTAGATTGCGTTTTCCTAGACTGCAGGAAGACATTTGACACAGTTCCCCACAAGAGATTAGTGCAGAAGCTGGAGGATCAGGCGCATGTAAAAGGGAGGGCACTGCAATGGATAAGAGAATACCTGACAGGGAGGCAGCAACGAGTCATGGTACGTGAAGAGGTATCACAGTGGGCGCCTGTGACGAGCGGGGTCCCACAGGGGTCAGTTCTAGGACCAGTGCTATTTTTGATATATGTGAACGACATGATGGAAGGAATAGACTCTGAAGTGTCCCTGTTCGCAGATGATGTGAAGTTGATGAGAAGAATTAAATCGGACGAGGATGAGGCAGGACTGCAAAGAGACCTGGACAGGCTGGACATGTGGTCCAGTAACTGGCTTCTCGAATTCAATCCTGCCAAATGCAAAGTCATGAAGATTGGGGAGGGGCAAAGAAGACAGACAGAGTATAGGCTAGGTGGACAAAGACTACAGACCTCACTCAGGGAGAAAGACCTTGGGGTGACCATAACACCGAGCACATCACCGGAGGCACACATCAACCAAATAACTGCTGCAGCATACGGGCGCCTGGCAAACCTGAGAATAGCGTTCCGATACCTTAATAAGGAATCGTTCAAGACACTGTACACTGTGTATGTTAGGCCCATACTGGAGTATGAAGCACCAGTCTGGAACCCACACCTGGTCAAGCACGTCAAGAAGTTAGAGAAAGTACAAAGGTTTGCAACAAGGCTAGTCCCAGAGCTCAAGGGAATGTCGTACGAGGAAAGGTTAAGGGAAATCGGACTGACGACACTGGAGGACAGAAGGGTCAGGGGAGACATGATAACGACATACAAGATACTGCTGGGAATAGACAAGGTGGACAGAGATAGGATGTTCCAGAGAGGGGACACAAGGACAAGGGGTCACAACTGGAAGCTGAAGACTCAGACGAGTCACAGGGACGTTAGGAAGTTTTTCTTCAGTCATAGAGTTGTCAGCAAGTGGAATAGCCTAGCAAGTGAAGTAGTGGAGGCAGGAACCATACATAGTTTTAAGAAGAGGTATGACAAAGCTCAGGAAGCAGAGAGAGAGAGAGAGGACCCAGTAGCGATCAGTGAAGAGGCGGGGCCAGGAGCTGAGTCTCCACCCCTGCAACCACAATTAGGTGAGTACAATTAGGTGAGTACACACACACACACACACACACACACACACACACACACACACACACACACACACACACACACACACACACACACACACACACACACTCACACACACAAGGAAATTCCATCAGGAAAGCAAGATCAATAACTTTCTCAGTTTTCAACTGTTTTCTTAGGGTAAACCGAGAGATGTATAGTATAACTGCAAGAAAGTTTGCATACAGTTGTGTGGAGCGAATAAAGAGACGCAAAAATATAGAAAATAAAAGTAAGAGACGAAGAATCGTAGCAGTGAAGGGAAGATAGTTATGGCAAGAAATACAGAGAATGTAAAGAGAACTGAGAGAGGCCATTTTGCGAATGAAGTTGTGTACTCTACAATTATTTTTTCTCCCTACAATTTCAGAGGAATAAGTTAAAGTTAGGGAAATATTAAAGTAAAGGAGGAGAGAAGAGTGAGGCGGCAACAACAATGTGCTTATGAAGGTGAGTTTTAGAAGGCTATTTAGCGCACTTAAGAATGCTCTAGCACGCACCTACACTCAACACAGATGTTAAGATATAGATTACTGGGTGAACTAAACATGGCTGGAGAAATACAATGTTAAACAAAGTAAAATGAGAAAAATGCAAGAAATATAAGGTAGGAGGTCAACGGTGCTAGTTGTGTAACAACTGTTGGAAGCATCTCAGTATTGCTAAGACGTTCTTTTTCCAGCGTGTTTATGAAGGAAGGTGTATGTGGTGACCCGGGTCCTGGTTTTGTGTTTCTTAAAGTCTGAGAGACTTGTGTGTGTCCAGTGTTCCACCTGACACCACCACCACCTCCAGCACCACCACCACCACCACCACCACTACCACCACCTTCAGCACCACCACCACCACCACCAGAACCAACAGCACCGCTACCATCACAACCATCACAACTATCACAACCACCACCACCACCACCAACAGCACTATCACCACCGAGACCACCATTAAACCATCACAACCAAGACCACCATCACTATCAACACCACCACTACTCCCACCACCACCACCGCCACCACAACCACCACCACCACAACCATCACCACCACCACCACTACCACCACAACCATCACCACCACCACTAAAAACACCATCATCACCACCACCACTACCACAACCACTACCACCATCACCACTACCACCACCACTTCCACCACCAACAACAACACCACCACCATCAACAACAACAATAACACGACAATCCTCTAACACCTCACCACTAACCTCTCTTTCGTAAACCACAACCAGTACACTTACACCACAACCCATACACCTACACCACAAACAGTACACCTACACCATAGCCAGTACACCTACACCACAAACAGTACATATGCACAACAACCAGTACATATGCACAACAACCAGTGCACCTACACCACAGACAGTACACCTACACCACAATCAGTACATATACACGACAACCAGTACACCTACACCACATCCAGTACATCTACACCGCAACCAGTACACCTACACCACAGTCTGTACACCTACACCACAACCATTACACATACACCACAAACAGCACACCTACACCACAACCAGTACACCTACACCACAACCAGTATACCTACACAACAACCAGTACACCTACACCACAACAAGCACACCTACACCACAACCAGTACACCTACACCACAACCAGTACACCTACACCACAAACAGCACACCTACACCACAACCAGTACACCTACACCACAACCAGTATACCTACACCACAACCAGTACACCTACACCACAAGAAGTACACCTACACCACAACCAGTACACCTACACCACAACCAGTATACCTACACCACAACCAGTACACCTACACCACAACAAGCACACCTACACCACAACCAGTACACCTACACCACAACCAGTACACCTACACCACAACAAGCACACCTACACCACAACCAGTACACCTACACCACAACCAGTATACCTACACCACAACCAGTACACCTACACCACAACAAGCACACCTACACCACAACAAGCACACCTACACCACAACAAGCACACCTACACCACAACCAGTACACCTACACCACAACCAGTACACCTACACCACAACCAGTACACCTACACCACAACCAGTACACCTACACCACAACCAGTACACCTACACCACAACCAGTACACCTACACCACAACCAGTACACCTACACCACAACCAGTACACCTACACCACAACAAGCACACCTACACCACAACAAGCACACCTACACCACAACAAGCACACCTACACCACAACCAGTACACCTACACCACAACCAGTACACCTACACCACAACCAGTACACCTACACCACAACAAGCACACCTACACCACAACCAGTACACCTACACCACAACCAGTACACCTACACCACAACCAGTACACCTACACCACAACCAGTACACCTACACCACAACCAGTACACCTACACCACAACAAGCACACCTACACCACAACAAGCACACCTACACCACAACAAGCACACCTACACCACAACAAGCACACCTACACCACAACCAGTACACCTACACCACAACCAGTACACCTACACCACAACCAGTACACCTACACCACAACAAGCACACCTACACCACAACCAGTACACCTACACCACAACCAGTACACCTACACCACAACCAGTACACCTACACCACAACCAGTACACCTACACCACAACAAGCACACCTACACCACAACAAGCACACCTACACCACAACCAGTACACCTACACCACAACCAGTACACCTACACCACAACAAGCACACCTACACCACAACAAGCACACCTACACCACAACAAGCACACCTACACCACAACAAGCACACCTACACCACAACCAGTACACCTACACCACAACAAGCACACCTACACCACAACAAGCACACCTACACCACAACAAGCACACCTACACCACAACAAGCACACCTACACCACAACCAGTACACCTACACCACAACCAGTACACCTACACCACAACCAGTACACCTACACCACAACAAGCACACCTACACCACAACCAGTACACCTACACCACAACCAGTACACCTACACCACAACCAGTACACCTACACCACAACAAGCACACCTACACCACAACAAGCACACCTACACCACAACAAGCACACCTACACCACAACCAGTACACCTACACCACAACCAGTACACCTACACCACAACCAGTACACCTACACCACAACAAGCACACCTACACCACAACCAGTACACCTACACCACAACCAGTACACCTACACCACAACCAGTACACCTACACCACAACCAGTACACCTACACCACAACCAGTACACCTACACCACAACAAGCACACCTACACCACAACCAGTACACCTACACCACAACCAGTACACCTACACCACAACCAGTACACCTACACCACAACCAGTACACCTACACCACAACCAGTACACTTACACCACAACCAGTACACCTACACCACAACCAGTACACCTACACCACAACAAGCACACCTACACCACAACAAGCACACCTACACCACAACAAGCACACCTACACCACAACCAGTACACCTACACCACAACCAGTACACCTACACCACAACCAGTACACCTACACCACAACAAGCACACCTACACCACAACCAGTACACCTACACCACAACCAGTACACCTACACCACAACCAGTACACCTACACCACAACCAGTACACCTACACCACAACCAGTACACCTACACCACAACAAGCACACCTACACCACAACCAGTACACCTACACCACAACCAGTACACCTACACCACAACCAGTACACCTACACCACAACCAGTACACCTACACCACAACAAGCACACCTACACCACAACAAGCACACCTACACCACAACCAGTACACCTACACCACAACAAGCACACCTACACCACAACCAGTACACCTACACCACAACCAGTACACCTACACCACAACAAGCACACCTACACCACAACCAGTACACCTACACCACAACAAGCACACCTACACCACAACAAGCACACCTACACCACAACCAGTACACCTACACCACAACAAGCACACCTACACCACAACCAGTACACCTACACCACAACCAGTACACCTACACCACAACAAGCACACATACACCACAACCAGTACACCTACACCACAACAAGCACACCTACACCACAACCAGTACACCTACACCACAACAAGTACACCTACACCACAACCAGTACACCTACACAACAACCAGTATACCTACACAACAGCCAGTTCACCTACACCACAACCAGTAAACCTACACCACAACCAGTACATCTACACCACAAGCAGTACACCTCCACCACAGCCAGTACACTTACACCACAATCAGTACATCTACGCCAGTACCAGTACACCTACACCACAACCAGTACACCTACACCACAACCATTGCACCTACCCCAAAACCAGTACACCTACACAACAACCAGTACACCTACACCACAACCAGTACTCATACACCATAACCAGTACACCTACACCACAACCAGTACACCTACACCACAATCAGTACACCTACACCACAACCAGTACTCATACACCACAACCAGTACTCATACACCACAACCAGTACACCTACACCACAACCAGTACATCTACACCACAACCAGTACAGCTACACCACAACCAGTACACCTACACCACAACCAGTACACCTACACCACAACGAGTACATCTACACCACAACCAGTACAGCTACATCACAACCAGTACACCTACACCAAAAGCAGTACAGCTACACCACAGCCAGTACACCTACACTACAGCCAGTACCCATACACCACAACCAGTACACCTACACCACAACCAGTAAACTTACACCACAACCAGTACACCTACACCACAACCAGTACACCTACACCACAACCAGTACACCTACACCACAACCAGTACTCATACACCACAACCAGTACTCCTACACCAAAACCAGTACACTTACACAACAACCAGTACTCATACACCACAGCAAGTACACCTACACCACAACCAGTACACCTACACCGCAGCCAGTACTCATACACGACAACCAGTACTCCCACACCACAACCAATACACCTACACCACAACCAGTACTCATACACCACAACCAATACTCATACACCACAACCAGTACTCATACACCACAACCAGTACACCTACACAATAACTGGTACTCCTACACCACAACCAGTACTCATACACCACAACCAGTACACCTACACAATAACTGGTACTCCTACACCACAACCAGTACACCTACACCACAACCAGTACACCTACACCACAACCAGTACTCATACACCACAACCAGTACTCATACACCACAACCAGTACACCTACACAACAACCAGTACTCATACACCACAACCAGTACTCATACACCACAACCAGTACACCTACACAACAACCAGTACTCATACACCACAACCAGTACTCATACACCACAACCAGTACGCCTACCCCACAACCAGTATTCATACACCACAACCAGTACTTCTACACCACAGCCAGTACTCACACACCACAACCAGTACTCCTACACCACAACCCGCACACCTACACCACAACCAGTACTCATACACCACAACCAGTACACCTACACCACAACCAGTACACCTACACCAAAACCAGTACTCATGCACCACAACCAGTACACCTACGCCACAACCAGTACTCATACACGACAACCAGTACTCATACACCACAACCAGTACACCTACACCACAACCAGTACTCATACACCACAACCAGTACACCTACACCACAACCAGTACACCTACACCACAACCAGTACACCTACACCACAACCAGTACTCATACACCACAACCAGTACACATACACCACAACCGGTACTCATACTCCACAACCAGTACACCTACGCCACAACCAGTACACCTACACCACAACCAGTACTCATATACCACAACCAGTACACCTACACAACAACCAGTACACCTACGCCACAACCAGTACACCTACACCACAACCAGTACTCATATACCACAACCAGTACACCTACACAACAACCAGTACACCTTCACCACAACCAGTACAACTACACAACAACCAGTACTCATACACCACAACCAGTACACATACACCACAACCAGTACTCATACACCACACCCAGTACTCATACACCACAACCAGTACTCATACACCACAACCAGTGCTCCTACACCACACCCAGTACTCATACACCAAAACAAGTACTCATACACCACAATCAGTACTCATACACCACAACCAGTACTCATACACCACAACCAGTACTCATACACCACAGCAAGTACACCTACACCACAACCAGTACACCTACACCACAACCAGTACTCATACACCACAACCCGTACACCTACACCACAACCAGTACACCTACACCACAACCAGTACTCATACACCACAACCAGTACTCATACACCACAAGCAGTACATCTACACCACAACCAGTACACCTACACCACAACCAGTACTCATACACCACAACCAGTACATCTACACCACAACCAGTACTCATACACAACAACCAGTACACCTACACCACAACCAGTACACCTACACCACAGCAAGAACACCTATACCACAACCAGTACTCATAAACCACAACCAGTACGCCTACCCCACAACCAGTATTCATACACCACAACCAGTACATCTACACCACAGCCAGTACTCATACACCACAACCAGTACTCCTACACCACAACCCGCACACCTACACCACAACCATTACTCATACACCAAAACCAGTACTCCTACACCACAACCAGTACACCTACACCACAGCCAGTACTCATACACCACAACCAGTACTCCTACACCACAACCCGCACACCTACACCACAACCAGTACTCATACACCAAAACCAGTACTCATACACCACAACCAGTACACCTACACCACAACCAGTACACCTACACCAAAACCAGTATTCATGCACCACAACCAGTATACATACACCACAACCAGTACTCATACACCACAACCAGTACTCATACACCACAACCAGTACTCATACACCAAAACCAGTACTCATACACCACAACCAGTACACCTACACCACAACCAGTACACCTACACCAAAACCAGTATTCATGCACCACAACCAGTACACCTACGCCACAACCAGTACTCATACACGACAACCAGTACTCATACACCACAACCAGTACACCTACACCACAACCAGTACTCATACACCACAACCAGTACACCTACACCACAACCAGTACACCTACACCACAACCAGTACACTTACACAACATCCAGTACTCATACACCACAACCAGTACACCTACACCACAACCAGTACTCATACACCACAACCAGTACTCATACACCACAACCAGTACACCTACACCACAACCAGTACACCTACACCACAACCAGTACACCTACACCACAACCAGTATTCATGCACCACAACCAGTACACCTACGCCACAACCAGTACTCATACACGACAACCAGTACTCATACACCACAACCAGTACTCATACACCACAACCAGTACTCATACACCACAACCAGTACACCTACACCACAACCAGTACACCTACACCACAACCAGTACACCTACACCACAACCAGTATTCATGCACCACAACCAGTACACCTACACCACAACCAGTACTCATACACCACAACCAGTACACCTACACCACAACCAGTACACCTACACCACAACCAGTACACCTACACCACAACCAGTACTCATACACCACAACCAGTACTCATACACCACAACCAGTACTCATACACCACAACCAGTACTCATACACCACAACCAGTACACCTACACCACAACCAGTACTCATACACCACAACCAGTACACCTACACCACAACCAGTACTCATACACGACAACCAGTACTCATACACCACAACCAGTACTCATACACCACAACCAGTACTCATACACCACAACCAGTACACCTACACCACAACCAGTACACCTACACCACAACCAGTATTCATGCACCACAACCAGTACACCTACGCCACAACCTGTACTCATACACGACAACCAGTACTCATACACCACAACCAGTACTCATACACCACAGCCAGTACTCATACACCACAACCAGTACACCTATACCACAACCAGTACACATACACCAAAACCAATACTCATACACCCCAACCAGTACTCCTACACCACAACCCGTACACCTACACCACAACCAGTACACCTACACCACAGCCAGTACACCTATACCACAACCAGTACACCTACACCTCAACCAGAACTCATACACGACAACTAGTACTCATACACCGCAACCAGTACACCTTCACCACAACCAGTACTCATACACCACAACCAGTACACCTACACCACAACCAGTACACCTACACCACAACCAGTACACCTACACCACAACCAGTACACATACACCACAAGCAGTACACCTACACCACAACAAGTACACCTACACCACAACCAGTACTCATACACCACAACCAGTACACCTACACCACAACCAGTACTCATACACCACAACCAGTTCACCTACACCACAACCAGTACACCTACACCACAACCAGTACTCATACACCACAACCAGTACACATACACCACAACCAGTACTCATACACCACAGCCAGTACACATACACCACAACCAGTACTCATACACCACAACCAGTACACCTACACCACAACCAGTACTCATACACCACAACCAGTACACCTACACCACAACCAGTACTCATACACCACAACCAGTACACCTACACCACAACCAGTACTCATACACCACAACCAGTACACCTACACCACACCCAGTACTCATACACCACAACCAGTACACCTACATCACAACCAGTACTCATACACCACAACCAGTACACCTACATCACAACCAGTACTCATACACCACAACCAGTACACCTACACCACAACCAGTACACCTACACCACAACCAGTACTCATACACCACAACCAGTACACATACTCCACAACCAGTACTCATACACCACAACCAGTACCCATACACCACAACCAGTACTCATACACCACAACCAGTACACCTACATCACAACCAGTACTCATACACCACAACCAGTACACCTACACCACAACCAGTACTCATACACCACAACCAGTACACCTAAACCTCAGAAACATCACTGGTCTGTATCGTCATGTAAACTTTTTTTAACCATGTTTCACAATAGTCGAATAAGTTTACGTATATCCAGTGGTTTATACGTGTGTCAACATGACTGGTAAAGTAAGCAACAGGTAATTCAACTCGACTCACTACATACTTGGGGACTTTAGATGACGAGCTTCGTATGTTACAACAGTGAGGAGTAACAATGTTGTTACAACAGTGAGGAGTAACAATGTTGTTACAAAAGTGAGGAGTAACAATGTTGTAACAACAGGAGGAAGAACAATGTTAGGTAACAGCAAGGGAGAACAATATAATGTAACAACAAGGAAGAACAATGTTATGTTACAAAAAGGAGCAGAAACAATGTTATGTTATAACATGGAACAACAATGGTATGAAAAGATTATCAGGAAGGCCTACAATGTTACCAGCCTACCACTACTGGAGAAGCCTACAATGTTACCAGCCTATCACTACTGGAGAAGCCTACAATGTTACGAGCCTACCACTACTGGAGAGGCCTACAATGTTACCAGCCTACCACTACTGGAGAAGCCTACAATGTTACCAGCCTATCACTACTGGAGAAGCCTACAATGTTACCAGCCTACCACTACTGGAGAGGCCTACAATGTTCCCAGCCTATTACTACTGGAGAAGCCTACAATGTTAACAGCCTACCACTACTGGAGAGGCCTACAATGATACCAGCCTAACGCTACTGGAGAGGCCTACAATGTTACCAGCCTATCACTACTGGAGAGACCTACAATGTTACCATCCTACCACTACTGGAGAGGCCTAAAATGTTACCAGCCTACCACTACTGGAGAGGCCTACAATGTTCCCAGCCTATCACTACTGGAGAGGCCTACAATGTTACCAGCCTATCACTACTGGAGAAGCCTACAATGTTACCAGCCTATCACTACTGGAGAGGCCTACAATGTTACCAGCCTATCACTACTGGAGAGGCCTACAATGTTACCAGCCTATCACTACTGGAGAGGCCTACAATGTTACCAGCCTACCACTACTGGAGAGGCCTACAATGTTACCAGCCTACCACTAATGGAGAGGCCTACAATGTTACCAGCCTATCACAACTAGAGAGGCCTACAATGTTACCTGCCTATCACTACTGGAGAGGCCTACAATGGTACCTAATTATCACTATTGGAGAGGCCTACAATGTTACCTGCCTATCACTACTGGAGAGGCCTACAATGTTACCAGCCTACCACTACTGGAGAGGCCTACAATGTTACTAGCCTATCACTACTGGAGAGGCCTACAATGTCACCAGCCTATCACTACTGGAGAGGCCTACAATGTTACCTGCCTATCACTACTGGAGAGGCCTACAATGTTACCAGCCTATCACTACTGAAGAAGCCTACAATGTTACCAGCCTACCACTACTGGAGAGGCCTACAATATTACCAGCCTATCACTACTGGAGAGGCCTACAATGTTACCAGCCTACCACTACTGGAGAGGCCTACAATGTTACCAGCCTATCACTACTGGAGAGGCCTACAATGTTACCAGCCTATCACTACTGGAGAGGCCTACAATGTTACCTGCGTATCACTGCTGGAGAGGCCTACAATGTTACCAGCCTACCACTACTGGAGAGGCCTACAATGTTACCAGCCTACCACTACTGGAGAGGCCTACAATGTTACCAGCCTGTCACTACTGGAGAGGCCTACAATGTTACCTGCCTATCACTACTGGAGAGGCCTACAATATTACCAGCCTACCACTACTGGAGAGGCCTACACTGTTACCGGCCTATCACTACTGGAGAGGCCTACAATGTCACCAGCCTACCACTACTGGAGAGGCCTACAATGTTACCAGCCTATCACTACTGGAGAGGCCTACAATGTTACCAGCCTATCACTACTGGAGAGGCCTACAATGTTACCAGCCTACCACTACTGGAGAGGCCTACAATGTTACCAGCCTATCACTACTGGAGAGGCCTACAATGTTACCAGCCTACCACTACTGGAGAGGCCTACAATGTTACCAGCCTATCACTACTGGAGAGGCCTACAATGTTACCTGCCTATCACTACTGGAGAGGCCTACAATGTTACCTGCCTATCACTACTGGAGAGGCCTACAATGTTACCTGCCTGTCACTACTGGAGAGGCCTACAATGTTACCAGCCTACCACTACTGGAGACGCCTGCAATGTTACCAGCCTACAACTACTGGAGAGGCATACAATGTTCCCAGCCTATCACTACTGGAGAGGCCTACAATGTTACCAGCCTATCACTACTGGAGAGGCCTACAATGTTACCAGCCTACCACTACTGGAGAGGCCTACAGTGTTACCAGCCTATCACTACTGGAGAGGCCTACAATGTTACGAGCCTACCACTACTGGAGAGGCCTACAATGTTCCCAGCCTATCACTACTGGAGAGGCCTACAATGTTACCAGCCTATCACTACTGGAGAAGCCTACAGTGTTACCAGCCTACCACTACTGGAGAAGCCTACAATGTTCCCAGCCTATCACTACTGGAGAGGCCTACAATGTTACCAGCCTATTACTACTGGAGAAGCCTACAATGTTAACAGCCTACCACTACTGGAGAGGCTTACAATGTTACCAGCCTAACGCTACTGGAGAGGCCTACAATGTTACCAGCCTATCACTACTGGAGAGGCCTACAATGTTACCAGCCTACCACTACTGGAGAGGCCTACAATGTTACCAGTTTTCCACTACTGGAGAGGCCTACAATGTTCCCAGCCTATCACTACTGGAGAGGCCTACAATGTTACCAGCCTATCACTGGTGGAGAAGCCTACAATGTTTCCTGCCTATCACTACTGGAGAGGCCTACAATGTTACCAGCCTATCACTACTGGAGAGGCCTACAATGTTACCAGCCTATCACTACTGGAGAGGCCTACAATGTTACCAGCCTACCACTACTGGAGAGGCCTACAATGTTACCAGGCTACCACTACTGGAGAGGCCTACAATGTTATCAGCCTATCACAACTGGAGAGGCCTACAATGTTACCTGCCTGTCACTACTGGAGAGGCCTACAATGTTACCAGTCTATCACTACTGGAGAGGCCTACAATGTTACCTGCCTATCACTACTGGAGAGGCCTACAATGTTACCAGCCTATCACTACTGGAGAGGCCTACAATGTTACCAGCCTATCACTACTGGCGAGGCCTACAATGTTACCAGCCTTTCACAACTGGAGAGGCCTATAATGTTACCTGCCTGTCACTATTGGAGAGGCCTACAATGTTACCTAATTATCACTACTGGAGAGGCCTACAATGTTACCTGCCTGTCACTACTGGAGAGGCCTACAATGTTACCAGCCTACCACTACTGGAGAGGCCTACAATGCTCCTAGCCTATCACTTCTGGAGAGGCCTACAATGTTACCAGCCTATCACTACTGGAGAGGCCTACAATGTTACCTGCCTATCACTACTGGAGAGGCCTACAATGTTACCAGCCTATCACTA
Organism: Cherax quadricarinatus; assembly: GCF_038502225.1. Taxonomy (NCBI): domain Eukaryota; kingdom Metazoa; phylum Arthropoda; class Malacostraca; order Decapoda; family Parastacidae; genus Cherax; species Cherax quadricarinatus. The sequence continues at coordinate 27,712,865 of NC_091311.1, read as the reverse complement.
CTGGAGAGGCCTACAATGTTACCAGCTTACCACTACTGGAGAGGCCTACAATGTTACCAGCCTATCACTACTGGAGAGGCCTATAATGTTACCTGCCTATCACTACTGGAGAGGCTTACAATGTTACCAGCCTACCACTACTGGAGAGGCCTACAATGTTACCAGCCTATCACTACCGGAGAGGCCTACAATGTTACCAGCCTATCACTACTGGAGAGGCCTACAATGTTACCAGCCTACCACTACTGGAGAGGCCTACAATGTTACCAGCCTATCACTACTGGAGAGGCCTACAATGTTACCAGCTTACCACTACAGGAGAGGCCTACAGTGTTACCAGCCTATCACTCCTGGAGAGGCCTACAATGTTACCTGCCAATCACTACTGGAGAGGCCTACATTGTTACCTCCCTATCACTACTGGAGAGGCCTACAATATTACCTGTCTGTCACTATTGAAGAGGCCTACAATGTTACCAGCCTATCACTACTGGAGAGGCCTACAATGTTACCAGCCTATCACTACTGGAGAGGCCTACAATGTTACCAGCTTACCACTACTGGAGAGGCCTACAATGTTACCAGCCTATCACTCCTGGAGAGGCCTACAATGTTACCTGCCAATCACTACTGGAGAGGCCTACATTGTTACCTCCCTATCACTACTGGAGAGGCCTACAATATTACCTGTCTGTCACTATTGAAGAGGCCTACAATGTTACCAGCCTATCACTACTGGAGAGGCCTACAATGTTACCAGCCTGCCACTACTGGAGAGGCCTACAATATTACCAGCCTATCACTATTGGAGAGGCCTACAATGTTACCTGCCTATGACTACTGGAGAGGCCTACAATGTTACCAGCCTACCACTACTTGAGAGGCCTACATTGTTACCAGCCTATCACTACCGGAGAGGCTTACAATGTTACCAGCCTATCACTACTGGAGAGGCCCACAATGTTACCAGCCTACCACTACTGGAGAGGCCTACAATGTTACCAGCCTATCACTACTGGAGAGGCCTACAATGTTACCAGCCTACCACTACTGGAGAGGCCTACAATGTTACCAGCCTATCACTACTGGAGAGGCCTTCAATGTTACCAGCCTATCACTACTGGAGAGGCCTACAATGTTACCAGCCTACCTCTACTGGAGAGGCCTACAATGTTACCAGCCTATCACTACTGGAGAAGCCTACAATGTTACCAGCCTATCACTACTGGAGAGGCCTTCAATGTTACCAGCCTATCACTACTGGAGAGGCCTACAATGTTACCAGCCTACCACTACTGGAGAGGCCTACAATGTTACCAGCCTATCACTACTGGAGAGGCCTACAATGTTACCAGCCTACCACTACTGGAGAGGCCTACAATGTTACCAGCCTATCACTACTGGAGAGGCCTTCAATGTTACCAGCCTATCACTACTGGAGAGGAGTACAATGTTACCAGCCTATCACTACTGGAGAGGCCTATAATGTTACCTGCCTATCACTACTGGAGAGGCTTACACTGTTACCAGCCTACCACTACTGGAGAGGCCTACAATGTTACCAGCCTATCACTACTGGAGAGGCCTACAATGTTACCAGCCTATCACTACTGGAGAGGCCTACAATGTTACCAGCCTACCACTACTGGAGAGGCCTACAATGTTACCAGCCTATCACTGCTGGAGAGGCCTACAATGTTACCAGCCTACCACTACTGGAGAGGCCTACAATGTTACCAGCCTATTACTCCTGGATAGGCCTACAATGTTCTCTGCCAATCACTACTGGAGAGGCCTACATTGTTACCTCCCTATCACTACTGGAGAGGCCTACAATGTTACCTGCCTGTCACTACTGAAGAGGCCTACAATGTTACCAGCCTACCACTACTGGAGAGGCCTACAATGTTACCAGCCTATCACTACTGGAGAGGCCTACAATGTTACCTGCCTATCACTACTGGAGAGGCCTACAATGTTACCAGCCTATCACTCCTGGAGAGGCCTACAATGTTACCTGCTCAATCACTACTGGAGAGGCCTACATTGTTACCTCCCTATCACTACTGGAGAGGCCTACAATATTACCTGTCTGTCACTATTGAAGAGGCCTACAATGTTACCAGCCTATCACTACTGGAGAGGCCTACAATGTTACCAGCCTGCCACTACTGGAGAGGCCTACAATATTACCAGCCTATCACTATTGGAGAGGCCTACAATGTTACCTGCCTATGACTACTGGAGAGGCCTACAATGTTACCAGCCTACCACTACTTGAGAGGCCTACATTGTTACCAGCCTATCACTACCGGAGAGGCTTACAATGTTACCAGCCTATCACTACTGGAGAGGCCCACAATGTTACCAGCCTACCACTACTGGAGAGGCCTACAATGTTACCAGCCTATCACTACTGGAGAGGCCTACAATGTTACCAGCCTACCACTACTGGAGAGGCCTACAATGTTACCAGCCTATCACTACTGGAGAGGCCTTCAATGTTACCAGCCTATCACTACTGGAGAGGCCTACAATGTTACCAGCCTACCTCTACTGGAGAGGCCTACAATGTTGCCAGCCTATCACTACTGGAGAGGCCTACAATGTTACCAGCCTATCACTACTGGAGAGGCCTTCAATGTTACCAGCCTATCACTACTGGAGAGGCCTACAATGTTACCAGCCTACCACTACTGGAGAGGCCTACAATGTTACCAGCCTATCACTACTGGAGAGGCCTACAATGTTACCAGCCTACCACTACTGGAGAGGCCTACAATGTTACCAGCCTATCACTACTGGAGAGGCCTTCAATGTTACCAGCCTATCACTACTGGAGAGGAGTACAATGTTACCAGCCTACCACTACTGGAGAGGCCTACAATGTTACCAGCCTATCACTACTGGAGAGGCCTACAATGTTACCAGCCTATCACTACTGGAGAGGCCTACAATTTTACCAGCCTACCACTACTGGAGAGGCCTACAATGTTACCAACCTATCACTACTGGAGAGGCCTACAATGTTACCAGCCTATCACAACTGTAGAGGCCTACAATGTTAGCTGCCTATCACTACTGGAGAGGCCTACAATGTTACCTAATTATCACTACTGGAGAGGCCTATAATGTTACCTGCCTATCACTACTGGAGAGGCCTACAATGTTACCAGCCTACCACTACTGGAGAGGCCTACAATGTTACCAGCCTATCACTACTGGAGAGGTCTACAATGTTACCAGCCTATCTCTACTGCAGAGGCCTACAATGTTGCCTGCGTATCACTGCTGGAGAGGCCTACAATGTTACCAGCCTATCACTGCTGGAGAGGCCTACAATGTTACCAGCCTACCACTACTGGAGAGGCCTACAATGTTACCAGCCTATCACTACTGAAGAGGCCTACAATGTTACCAGCCTATCACTACTGGAGAAGCCTACAATGTTACGAGCCTACCACTACTGGAGAGGCCTACAATGTTACCAGCCTATCACTACTGAAGAGGCCTACAATGTTACCAGCCTATCACTACTGGAGAGGCCTACAATGTTACCAGCCTATCACTACTGGAGAGGCCTACAATGTTACCAGCCTACCACTACTGGAGAGGCCTACAATGTTGCCAGCCTATCACTACTGGAGAGGCCTACAATGTTACCAGCCTACCTCTAATGGAGAGGCCTACAATGTTACCAGCCTATCACTACTGGATAGGCCTACAATGTTACCAGCCTATCACTACTGGAGAGGCCTACAATGTTACCTGCCTATCACTACTGGAGAGGCCTACAATGTTACCTGCCTGTCACTACTGGAGAGGCCTACAATGTTACCAGCCTACCACTACTGGAGAGGCCTACAATGTTACCAGCCTACCACTACTGGAGAGGCCTACAATGTTCCCAGCCTATCACTACTGGAGAGGCCTCCAATGTTACCAGCCTATCACTACTGGAGAGGCCTACAATGTTACCAGCCTACCACTACTGGAGAGGCCTACAGTGTTTCCAGCCTATCACTACTGAAGAGGCCTACAATGTTACCGGCCTACCACTACTGGAGAGGTCTACAATGTTTACAGCCTATTACTACTGAAGAGGCCTTCAATGTTACCAGCCTACCACTACTGGAGAGGCCTACCGTGTTACCGTCTAGTACTTCTGGAGAGTCCTACAGTGTCACCAGCCTACCACTACTGGAGAGGCCTACTATACTGAATCTAAGTTCAGGAGAACCAAATCTCCGACTACGACAGTGCGTAGATGCCACAACAAAGTAGGTCAGAAGCTTAGTTTGGGACCAAGGTTGAACACACAACCTCTGCAAAACATCAAAATCACTAAGTCTGAACAATGCTCTGTGAACAGCGTTACAAGAAGTATGTTTTGGATCTCCAACGAAATCATATTCTACCAAAAGACGGTCTAAATCATGTACAAACAGCCAGAGAGACGAGAGACAAGAGGGATGCTTCTGGGACGAAAAGAAGATCTAGAGAAAGAATGATGTAGTGAGGACAGTCTTTAACCTCAGATGTGATCACATGACTAGCCAGTGGTACTCCAGCCACGCCGGCAGTTAGCAAGGCAGTTAGTCAGAGCGGACAAGCAGTCGCAACTCTCCAATAGCGAGAACAGTGAAGTGTAAATGTAACATCCTACTTATAGACATAGCTAATATAATAGGTCAAATAATTATATAAATCCAGATATTTTCATTTTAGCTTTTAGTGAAAATATCGGCAATATAAAATTATATGAAAGATAATATTTACGTGTGATATATATTGTGCCTCTTTCAGGCGCAACACAGCCTACCACTGCTGGGGAGGCCTACGATGTTACCAGCCTATCAACACTTTTTTTGTATTAAACGGTTACTTTACTCTCAGGATTTATTTCTCCCAGTCTAAGTCTCCCTCAACAAGCTCTTTCACCTCTTTATCTCTCACGTAACTCCTTGTCCATGTGGGTTCGATCCTCCGTCCTCGGATTATTATTGTCATTATTTTGATTGTTATTATTAATTTTAATTATAATAAAAGCAATGATAATAATCATAATAAGAGTATCAATCATTTCTTAACAGTGAAGGAGCTTTTCAAGCAAGCTCACTGTGCTCCTTGAAAAGCTCCTTCACTGTTAAGAAATGATTGATACTCTTATTACTGTTATTATCATTGCTTTTATTATAATTAAAATTAATAATAATAACCAAAATAATGACAATAATAATCCTGTTTTGTTGCTATCGTTATTATTATTATTATTATTATTATTATTATTATTATTATTATTATTAATAATAATATTATTATTATTATTGTTATTATTATTATTATTATTATTATTATTATTATTATTATTATTATTATTATTATTATTATTATTATTATTATTATTATTATTATTTTATTATATTTTTTTTATGATTATATTATTATATTTGTGGGGAAGTGCACAGTCCTGGTAACATGACTGAGCACCAAGACACACACAGACTACTGTGCCTTGAGCACTGCACAGCTCACCTATGACACTGTCTCTGGCTCTTTACCTCTAACGTTAAAAAAAGCTCTTAGAAGAATTATTGTTGGCTGTCCTAAGACAGGCAAGAATAACGAGGAGGGTGCTTGGTGTACCTTGTTCCAGTGAGAGGATAATTGAACACTGAATTCGCTCTAAAAATACTGAGAAATGAACCAGACACAGTCACTACAAATCTTGCTAGACATCTTGAACTCAAGTCCAAATGGATTAATGGAACGCGCAGCTATATTAAATTTTATAGACAAAAGTATTTCACCCCTCCATTGCTGCTGTAATCATTATATATCACGTTTCTCGAAGTCTTTCCAAAGGAAGTTCATCACTGGTAGTCTCTGTCTTAAACTGCAATCGCAAGAAGAAAACAATTTAGCCTGAATGTAAATAAGACAATTAAAAAATTATACTCACTGGTGGATGTCAACACGAGCTGACTGGCAGGGATAATTATACTCTTTTATCCTTATTTAATAATTAAAACAATTATGTTCTCTTGGGTATTAGAATTTGTACTTTGGCTTCTGCACAATTATCACATTAATGATGTTCCATATCGACACTTTGATGAACTGGGCACAATGTGCCACATAAACATAAGCACATAAGTGCAGATTTTACTGTCTTTGCTTCAGATTCATCACCAGTAATGTGCAGAACACCTTCAAGACTGACTACCTCATCTTCCACTCTCGTATATGATCTCTAACTGAAGGAGCCACTGGTTGGCGAAACGTCTTCAGAATAGAGATGCCCAGGTGTCCTATATGTGTGTAATTCTTTTACATAATATACCGAATTGCTTGCTATCTTACTGAGACTGATGGTTATCTTACGATAACGGGCTTGACTCCTTGATCATTGGGGACTGATCACTGAACATACATCTGACTCACATAATGACTGACAATATGCTCTTTGAGGAACCCAGATAATACATGTGATAAAAAGTAAAGGAATTAATATACAATTATTATTATTATTATTATTTTTATTCTTTCATACGAACTTATTATGATTTAAGTTACTGTGGAGAAAATGTAATAAGGAGTAATATGAGCAATATTTGCTTTACTAATGAGATAATAATCTTAAGTCAGGATAATATTTCTTGGAAGTTGCAATATGTTTAGTAAATTCCCGTAAATCTCTTTTAATTACAAATACATTTCTTGTTTCCTACATTGTGATTAATTCTCTGTGTGATAATGTGGGTAGTGTGGTGGAGAATGTGGGTAGTGTGGTGGAGAATGTGGGTAGTGTGGTGGAGAATGTGGGTAGTGTGGTGGAGAATGTGGGTAGTGTGGTGGAGAATGTGGGTAGTGTGGTGGAGAATGTGGGTAGTGTGGTGGAGAATGTGGGTAGTGTGGTGGAGAATGTGGGTAGTGTGGTGGAGAATGTGGCTGGCTGCTTGGTTAATAGGGTTTAAAACCTATCGACAACGACTAAATCAATGTGTCGACATTAAATGAATCAGTGTATCGACAATGAATTTCTTTGAGACCGTGAGCAGCGAGGAACAAGCCACAAAGAAAGAGGGTGGGGGGAGAACTCTCACAAATACGTGACTCTCAAGAAGGTTTATGTTACCTTCAAAAAAAAAAAAAGCCCTCTTGTCCTGAGTTACGTGGATCAAGAGTTACGTGAATCAAGAGTTACGTGGATCAAGAGTTACGTGAATCAAGAGTTATGTGGATCAAGAGTTACGTGGATCAAGAGTTACGTGGATCAAGAGTTACGTGGGTCAAGAGTTACGTGAATCAAGAGTTACGTGAATCAAGAGTTACGTGAATCAAGAGTTACGTGAATCAAGAGTTACGTGGATCAAGGAGTGAAGAGAGGAAATCATTCAGTTCTGCACCAATTTAACATACTTTTTTTTTAATGTATAGGACCGACCAGGCACATGACTGGAACAATACCATGACTAGAACAATATACAAATAGCCCGCACATACCAGAAGGAAACTTATGACGACGTTTCGGTCGCCATAAGTTTCCTTCCAGTATGTAAATGAAGAGACACGAGTATTTGTGACGTTGCCTTCTCTGACCAGGCCATCTATTTTCTTATATCTGAAATTAATATTACAGCTTTCAACCTAAATATATTACGTGATATATAAAAAATTCAACATGAGAATAACTTTTTCCACTCCCCCTTTTTTTTGGATAGGGGGGGGGAGGGATCTTTACCGGAGCAGCAAACTTCACTTTGCAAAGTTTAGACGACTGATCGAGCAGCTCCTGAGGAACCAAGCATAAAAGAGCTTATGTTTACCTCTCTCTTTATTTATGTTTGCCTCTCTCTTTATTACACGTATTTCAGTAGCTACGTGATCAGAGAAAGATATTCTTTTATTGCATAACCCCAGCCCCCTGTATCTCAGTGATTCGAGAAAGGTATCCCAGTATTGCATAGCCCCAGCTTCATGTTAGTCCACGCATGCGAAATAAATAATGCAGAGTGTGGCATACGTTTATAATGCAGTTAAATATAAGCGTTGAAGAGCTGTAGGTAATCAGAAGAGGCATTCACATGGAAACTAATATCCCAATTTTATCAGTACAACTGTTACATTTATGATGTATAATGAACAAAACTAATTCAGTAATCTGCTGAGAAATACCAGCATTTTAACCAGACTGACGAGGATTTCTATTGTTATCTCAGAGTGACCAATATCAGTTTTTCAATTTTCCTATCTTTATCATGAAGAAAATTAAAGTTGGGACTCTACAAAGGACAAAATAAATTTCAACTGTTCTCTGAGGAAGACAGACCAGCGTTTAATAAAGATTAAGTTAAAGAAGAATATTTATTAATGCTTTGGGTATATACCATTTAAGTTTTTTACAATGATCTTGAGGACACAGATGTTACGTGCACTGGAAAATTACATTGTGTGGATTAAACCTAATTATTATTATAATCAAAGAAAGCGCTAAACCGACAAGGGTCATACAGTGGGATTAAACCTAAGATGACCCAAAACAGTCAGTCACTGACGCATTTCTGACGAGACTGTCTCATTCTTCGGATATTTCGCCGAAACCATTTTCCGTAATTGACACTTTAATACCTACACAACCTAAAATCATTCAGAAGCTTCGTTTGAAGAAAACAAACCAGTACTAAAAGTTTGAAGGTGACCAAAAGATGCATTCCCAAGTACAGGACAGAATACAAGAAAATTTGCACCTCCACACACAGCCTAAATCACCCGAAAACAGATTCATTCAAGTCATACGATGTGTCGGTCACTGAAGACTGATGCTGTTCAGATTTCTTTAATTTTAGTCAGTGAGATGAGCTGAACCCGTAGGAATCATGTTGCTCCTGTGAAATGGGAGGTATTCAGATTCGATCCAAGGAAGAGGAGGATAAGTCCAGTTCCTTGGATCAAGAACCACTTATCAGCATCAAGAGGAGACATACTCTAGTGAAATAATACTATACCATGTCGAAATTTAAGGTGGAAATGGCGCCCAAACTTTCAATTAACAGCACCAACCTTTCTCTGAGTAGGAGACACCAGTGACGAAATTCTGAAAGCGACCAAAAGAAATTGTCTAAAGTTATCCCCAGGAAACCAGTTTTGTGTATGGTCTATTATAACAGAGCAGAGGGACTCCATTACCGTCCCCAAGTTATACTTGACCAGGGTTGAAAATTTGAAGGTGATCAGAAAAGACATTGTGATGTATAAACAAAAGCCTTGGAGGAGGTTAGTAGATGACTCACACAGTGTCACTGGCAACATCAGCGGCTCTGGCCTTAACTCGCTTAGTAATTAAGGCTTCGCTATACTCGAAAAAATTAGAAATGCCATAATATTTCTTAATTTTCTGAAGTTATATTCTGTTCATAATCCTTTACAGTCCTTCAAGAAATATTTGATTTTGCAGTTTTTTAAAGTCCAATATATATACGTATATATATATATATATATATATATATATATATATATATATATATATATATATATATATATATATATATATATATATATATATATATATATTCCTATAAAATTGGCATTGAAACAGCTCAAAATCAGTACAAAAATATTTACAATTAAGCTACACCAGTGCTTACCGTTTCAAGCCTACCAGACGAAGCATTCTCTCGGTACTGCATTGAAACCAATTCGTTTAATAAAACCGACAATTTAATATCTACAGAGCTAAAGAATTTAAGTCAATTTTTTTTAATAAAGGCCACCAACACAAAGTTTGAAGTGTGTCAGAAAAAAATACATTATTCACTAATTGCTTTGAACCCAACAATTCCATTTTTTAACAATTTCAGAAAAAATAGAAATTTGCGCCAAGACAGGTGGAACTTACAGTGCCTTCCGTCTTATGTAATGTATCAGAGATAATATTCTGAAACCCATCAGGCGAGGTATTTTTTTTGTAAATAATTGAAAGAGTATCAATAAAACTGTTCAATAAAATTGAAAAATAGGGACTTTTCCACTCGGGAGGAGGGGGGGGTTAAGATTTGAAGCCGCTCCGAAGAATCAGTCTTGAGTTATTACAAGGATTCAAACTATCCCCCTTTTTTACGTAATTAACATAATATATTGATAAGTTTACCCCTACACAAATCTTTAAGGGAAAACTCCTGGCAGTATGAGGCATCAGCTGGTAAATAATAAGGTCGTGAACACTTCATTTCAACTCTTCGTCGTTGTCGAAGTGGGACGCATCTTGTCTGAAGCTAAACAGCAGAGGTTTTTCAAAGTTATCATGCGAACTATAGTAATCTTGGAATGGATTCCACAACTTTGGTTGTTGGGCACCTGCCAGTGCCAGTAGTTGTTGGGCACCTGCCAGTGCCAGTAGTTGTTGGGCACCTGCCAGTGCCAGTAGTTGTTGAGCACCTGCCAGTGCCAGTAGTTGTTGGGCACCTGCCAGTGCCAGTAGTTGTTGGGCACCTGCCAGTGCCAGTAGTTGTTGGGCACCTGCCAATGCCAGTAGTTGTTGAGCACCTGCCAGTGCCAGTAGTTGTTGGGCACCTGCCAGTGCCAGTAGTTGTTGGGCACCTGCCAGTGCCAGTAGTTGTTGAGCACCTGCCAGTGCCAGTAGTTGTTGAGCACCTGCCAGTGCCAGTAGTTGTTGGGCACCTGCCAGTGCCAGTAGTTGTTGAGCACCTGCCAGTGCCAGTAGTTGTTGGGCACCTGCCAGTGCCAGTAGTTGTTGGGCACCTGCCAGTGCCAGTAGTTGTTGGGCACCTGCCAGTGCCAGTAGTTGTTGGGCACCTGCCAGTGCCAGTAGTTGTTGGGCACCTGCCAGTGCCAGTAGTTGTTGGGCACCTGCCAGTGCCAGCAGTTGCAAGAATCTTGCGCTAGTTACCATACACCAGACTTTGAAACATGAAGACGACAGGATAAAGTTTTCTCGCATTACATATAAAGGAAATAAATGTTAAAAGTTAGAGGAAGAAAAAGAAGGAAAAAAGAATAAAACCAGACAACCACTTACAAGGTTTCTCTCCGGAGATAAATAATAATAATAATAATAATAATAATAATAATAATAATAATAATAATAATAATAATATTATTATTATTATTATTATTATTATTATTATTATTATTATTATTATTATTATTAATATTATTATTATTTATACCTTTCAGTGGGGTGAGCATCATACGGAACACATCTCAGGCGCACATCAGCCAAATAACTGCTGCAGCAAACCTGAGAATAACGTTTTGACATCTAAGTAAGGAGTCTTTCACGAGATAGGGGGGACATGATACCGACATACAAAATACTGAGAGGAATTGATAGGGACAGGATGTTTCAGAGATGGGACTCAGCAACAAGGGGTCACAGCTGGAAGCCGAAAACTCAGATGAACCATAGGAATTTTAGGAAGTACTTCTTCAGTTATCGAGTTGTCAGGAAGTGGAATAATCTGGAGAGTCATGTAGTGGAGAGAGGATCCATATATAGCTTTAAGAAGAGGTGCGATAAAGCTTATGAAGCAGGGCGAAAGTGGACCTAGTAGCGATCTGCGAAGAAGTGGGGCCAGGAGCTGTGAGTCGAACCACAAATAAGTGAGTACAAACAGGTGAGTACACAAACAGGTGTCACAGGATGTATACATCATGAGGTGCATGTCTCTCTTATATAAATGGTAAGAGTTTACTTTAAGCCCTAAAATAGCAATTAAGATGTTCTTGACCGATGGTGAAGAAGTTATATTTGCAGTCTTGATGACCCTCGTGTAGTTCACCAGGTTAAAACCCCTTTCATCTACCGAGGTGTGAAGGCTGATCATACGTCCGGTCACTGCTTGAACTTGGGACAGAATACATTCTTGATCAGCGTCATCTTACATGGCAGGACACTGACGATCCAACACCCAAGACAGCAAGAATGACACTGACGATCCAACACCCAAGACAGCAAGAATGACACTGACGATCCAACACCCAAGACAGCAAGAATGACACTGACGATCCAACACCCAAGGCAGCAAGAATGACACTGACGATCCAACACCCAAGACAGCAAGAATGACACTGACAACACAACACCCAAGACAGCAAAACAACACTGACAACACAACACCCAAGACAGCAAAACAACACTGACAACACAACACCCAAGACAGCAAAACAACACTGACGACACAACACCCAAGACAGCAACGTTGAATATTTCAGCTTTGAGAGGCATTACAGACGTATTCTCATCTCTCCCGGTAGCCCTGGAAAAATTACTACCACGCTCCGAAGATCTGAGTTGAGGAATCTGAGAAATGCTGCCTTTCAGGAATTTCTGAAATATTACTTCTGTCTCGAGGTGTTGCAGACATTACCAGCTGCCCAGGCAATGCTAAGCTGCCACGCACTGAAAGGCTTCTCTTTCTCTATATCTCTCAGTGTAGGTTGGTTAATGGGGTTTAAAATCCATCGACTACACTAGGGTTATTGAGGTTGCCTGTCACTTGTTCACCACCAGTCAAGAATACTTTAATCCTTACTTTAGAGATTAAAGTAATCTCTCGGGATACATATACAGAGAGATATACTGAAATAATAAATACATCAATAAATGGTCAACGATATCCCCAAAATATGACTGTAATATCTATGCTCTTAATGTAACTCTTGTTGAATTTGTTTTACATTAGTCTGCATAACACCTGTTATGCATAACAACTGTTATACATAATACTTGTTATGCATAATGCCTGTTATGCATAATACCTGTTATGCATAACAACTGTTATGCATAACAACTGTTATGCATAACTGTTTTGCTTAAAGAAGAAATGTCAGTTTTCGTGTTCTTCAGGGAAACAATAACAGTAATTAATATACAGTAGTTTTCAGGGTAAATCCGTTTCTGTGTCTTTAGAAGATTCACAGCAGGAGGTCTGGCCTCCTCCCTAGATGAGATACAGCTGCAGCAGGAGGTCTGGCCTCCTCCCTAGATGAGATACAGCTGCAGCAGGAGGTCTGGCCTCCTCCCTAGATAAGAGAAACAGCTGCAGCAGGAGGTCTGGCCTCCTCCCTAGATAAGAGATACAGTTGCAGCAGAAGGTCAGGCCTCCTCCCTAGATAAGAGATACAGTTGCAGCAGAAGGTCAGGCCTCCTCCCTAGATAAGAGATACAGCTGCAGCAAGTCTAACCTCCTCCCTAGATAAGAGATATAGCTGCAGCAGGAGGTCTGGCCTCCTCCCTAGATAAGAGAAACTTAGACGTCCCAGGATGCAACAGCATCAGGGCAGAGATGACATCTTGGTAATTGTGTTTCCGTGTTGTAGTCAAGTGAGGAGCGTGGTGCGTAGCTCATGATGGCCGCCTCTCACTCTCGTCCCTTCCTCGTCCACCGTTTACCAACCCCTGTCCTGCTCTCGTCTTTCACTTATTTCTTCTTTGTCCACTGTTCATAGTCCTCTGTCTTGTCTTTGTCTCTCTTATTTCTTCTTCGCCTACCGTATATAATCCTCTGCCTTACCCTCGTCTCTCATACTCTTCCTGAACTCTGTTGAATTCGTCATTAGGAAAGGCGGCGTCTAACAATTTACTGGACCTGGAACAAGCCCGAGATTCAACTGGTGTCCTAGCACACAAGTGGTGTGCTACTCGTCTCAGTATTAATACTTAAGTCTTTTAATATCCTCCCCATCTCCTGGTCTCACAACACTAGCACCCTCTTTCATTCCTCTACCACCAGCATCTCTGTTTCCCTACTTCTACTACCACCTTTCCCTCACTATTCCCCCACCAACACGTCCTCCCCACCACTTGTCTTTCCTACCCGGCATACTGAGTGGAAATTATATGCGTGGTGGGTGAGCCTGCTGGAGGGTGGTGTCGGCTGCTGTTGATATGATGCAGTGCCAGTCATGCAGTGATGTCTTTAAGCTCACCCTCACTCAGCCTCCTACACTGTCACTTGATAGAGAGATTTTTTACCCTACCCTAACTCTCTCTCTCTCTCTCTCTCTCTCTCTCTCTCTACGTACAGGACTATTACTTCCATGACTATGGTGCTGTGTCGTTAAATAATAATTAAATCCTCGTTGGTTAATTGTGATTGTGCAGTGGGATTATATAATTTACATTATAAAAGATATGAAAATTTCGGCCACATCAGTTAATGAAAAATAGTTTAATGTAAATATAAACTTTTTGAAATCAAATTACAAAACTTTTAATATCAGTAAACACAAAGAAACACACACACACACGCAAATGAAATCCTTACTCTAATTCAGCCAAAAACTCAAAACATCAAAATTAGGATTTATCTTGAACGTAAAAAGCTTATCTCTTGTACATGATGATTTGCAGTAACAAAGACTTGAATATTCTCCGAATGAGTATAATTGTTCAGGTACAATCATAATTACTGGTGCCAGTACACTGACCTCTCATACTGGCAGGGCGACTCCTCACCTCTCATGAACCTACTGTCTCCTTAAATCACGAAAGTTGAAGAAGTAGTGCCCAATAACTTATCAAAAAAATTACTTAATGCTAATTAATACCTAATTAGACAACATATAGATAAGCTTCTGTAATTTGTAAATGTAAAGTTATATAACACAAAAGGGAACATGTAAATGCCAATGAAAAGCGGAATTAGGCACCTAACAACTGAAGCATCAACCACAAACTTCATGATTTAAATACTCCACACACACACACACACACACACACACACACACACACAGACAGAGTATATACACCGAGAGAAACAAACACGATATATACCCTGTAATACGGTCACAGGAAACAGGTTATATCTTATTATACAGTAAAACCACAGTGAAAAATAGTAATATTCTAAGCTTTTCATTATTTCTCATATTATCAGCTTGAAGCAGGTGAGGGAGTGACCTCCAAGGTTGTGTCTAATTACGAGGTAAGCTAGTTAAGTGCTCATCTCCAATCCCTCACTCTGGTTGACGTTTGGAGATGGTAGTTATCATAGAGTGTTAATGGAACCCCCGGACAGTCACACAGACAATAAGCTGCTGTGGTTTAAGATGATTATTGAAGTCGTGCAGGATTCGTGGATGCGAGTGAGGCCCGCCAAATAAAAATAATGTGTTCGTCTCACGCTACGAAAAGTGAGAACACAACTGGCACCAGCACCAGCAAAGGATCTCTGGGAAAGATCACCACAAAAAAATTCTCTTGAGAGGATATCTGGGAAGGATTTACATGCACATCAACTATTTACCAACACGTCTCACGTTTTGTGAATTTAATTGGATATCACGTCCACAGAGAACTGTGTTAGTCGTGCTCCTAGCCCCAGCATCTCTAGCTGCTAGCCCCAGCATCTCTAGCTGCTAGCCCCAGCATCTCCAGTTGCTAGCCCGAGCATCTCCAGCTGCTAGCCTCATCATCTCTGGTTGCTAGTCCCAGCATCTTCAACTGCTAGCCCCAGCATCTCCAGCTGCTAACCGCAGCATCTCCAACTGCTAGCCCCTATGCTGCTATTTGCTAGCTTCTGCGCTACCAGCTGCTAGTTCCTGTGTGGCTAGCTGCTAGCCCCTGTGTGACTAGCTGCAATCCTCTGCGTAACCAGCTGCTATCCCCTGCGTGACCAGCTGCTAACCACTACATGACCAACTGCTAGCCACTACATGAACAGCTGCTCACCACTGCATGACCAGCTGCTAACGACTACATCACCAGCTGCTAACCCTGTTTTATTCAGCCACTAACCGTACAACAGGGTTAGCAAACCAGCCAGACTAGAATGAAAAGAGTGAATTTTCAATGTGTGTAATGAGCGGACAGTCACACACATAGTCGAGTGAAGGTGACCTGAGCGACACACCGCGACGCTCACACAGATGACAACCTAGGGGAAGGCCTCGGTCAGATGACATATATATATATATATATATATATGGCATTTATGGCATTTATGGATTTGGAAAAGGCATATGACAGGGTGGATAGGGGGGCAATGTGGCAGATGTTGCAAGTGTATGGTGTAGGAGGTAGGTTACTGAAAGCAGTGAAGAGTTTTTACGAGGATAGTGAGGCTCAAGTTAGAGTATGTAGGAAAGAAGGAAATTTTTTCCCAGTAAAGGTAGGCCTTAGACAAGGATGTGTGATGTCACCGTGGTTGTTTAATATATTTATAGATGGGGTTGTAAGAGAAGTAAATGCGAGGGTCTTGGCAAGAGGCGTGGAGTTAAAAGACAAAGAATCACACACAAAGTGGGAGTTGTCACAGCTGCTCTTTGCTGATGACACTGTGCTCTTGGGAGATTCTGAAGAGAAGTTGCAGAGATTGGTGGATGAATTTGGTAGGGTGTGCAAAAGAAGAAAATTAAAGGTGAATACAGGAAAGAGTAAGGTTATGAGGATAACAAAAAGATTAGGTGATGAAAGATTGAATATCAGATTGGAGGGAGAGAGTATGGAGGAGGTGAATGTATTCAGATATTTGGGAGTGGACGTGTCAGCGGATGGGTCTATGAAAGATGAGGTGAATCATAGAATTGATGAGGGAAAAAGAGTGAGTGGTGCACTTAGGAGTCTGTGGAGACAAAGAACTTTGTCCTTGGAGGCAAAGAGGGGAATGTATGAGAGTATAGTTTTACCAACGCTCTTATATGGGTGTGAAGCGTGGGTGATGAATGTTGCAGCGAGGAGAAGGCTGGAGGCAGTGGAGATGTCATGTCTGAGGGCAATGTGTGGTGTGAATATAATGCAGAGAATTCGTAGTTTGGAAGTTAGGAGGAGGTGCGGGATTACCAAAACTGTTGTCCAGAGGGCTGAGGAAGGGTTGTTGAGGTGGTTCGGACATGTAGAGAGAATGGAGCGAAACAGAATGACTTCAAGAGTGTATCAGTCTGTAGTGGAAGGAAGGCGGGGTAGGGGTCGGCCTAGGAAGGGTTGGAGGGAGGGGGTAAAGGAGGTTTTGTGTGCGAGGGGCTTGGACTTCCAGCAGGCATGCGTGAGCGTGTTTGATAGGAGTGAATGGAGACAAATGGTTTTTAATACTTGACGTGCTGTTGGAGTGTGAGCAAAGTAACATTTATGAAGGGATTCAGGGAAACCGGCAGGCCGGACTTGAGTCCTGGAGATGGGAAGTACAGTGCCTGCACTCTGAAGGAGGGGTGTTAATGTTGCAGTTTAAAAACTGTAGTGTAAAGCACCCTTCTGGCAAGACAGTGATGGAGTGAATGATGGTGAAAGTTTTTCTTTTTCGGGCCACCCTGCCTTGGTGGGAATCGGCCGGTGTGATAATAATAATATAATAAATATATATATATATATATAAATATAAATATATATATATATATATATATATATATATATATATATATATATATATATATATATATATATTTATTTATATACATATATATCACTTTGCACGTGCACTACTGGAAAAGCGTGGACTCAATTTTTTCCCCAAGGAGGAAGCTGTTGTTGGGAACATGGCGCTGCTTGCAGTATCGACATGAGCTAATCAAAGAGAGAGTCGATAAAATCTTTCAAGACCTGGAGATGTGATTTACAAAAAAAAAAAAAAAAAAAAAACGGAGGGAAACGACAAAAAAAGGTAGAGTGAATTCTGCTTTATTGTCGTTCCCTCAAGACAGAAGTAGAAGTTAGTTGTTGAAAATGGCATAAAATACCGACAAGTTGAAGATTAAGACACATGTGCAACAGTTGGGTATCTTTATTGATGAAACGTTTCGCCTAGGTTTTTTCAGTCAGTTACAAAGGAAGCAGTAGTAATGAAATAAAGATGATGTAATGAGTCCATTAACTTTGGAGAAGAAGTATTTGAGGTGGTCAGTCCCTCAATCTGGAGAAGAGTTCAGCTCCATAGTCTGGAACGATGTGAAGCTAAAGCATAGCCTGGGTGTGCAGTGTGAGTTCTGTTGTCTGCCTCTCTAGTGTCCTCCTGAGAACCCTGGATAGTGGCGCTGAATCTGGGGAGTTGGAGTGAGAAGGGTATACAAAGTGGACTGACCCACTGTGTGGTGTGGAGTGTCTCTCCATCCACTGGCAGTGTTTCCACTCACTAACAGTGCTTGTCCACCCCACTGGAAGTGTTTCTTCACCCACTGGCAGTGTTTCTCCATCCACTGGCAGTGTTTCCACCCACTGGCAGTGCTCATCCGCCCCACTGGCAGTATTTCATCCACCCCACTTGGCCGACTTCCAGTGTTAACCTCAAGTGTACCCAAATAATTAACATTCAAGTCTCCTTTAACGATACACAAATGAGCCGCACTTTGAGAAGCGCACGACAACGCCTCGGTCCGACTTGGACCATTTGTAAATTGCCCATGTCGGACCGAAGCGTCGTCGTGGGCTTCTCTCTCCTATGTGCGGGTTATTTGTGTATTGTTCCACGGTATTGTGCCTTTTAGTTCTCCTTTACTGACCCTCACGTCCACATCTTTGCTCCGTCTCCCAGAGGTCAATCATCCACAAATTTCGTATAACTGTGTCTCCCCTCCTCTGTTCTGTAATATTTCAGGATGATAAGTAAAATCATTCATAATTTAACTAAAAGCTCCTCGTCTTCTCTTATTGTGGGTTATTTAATGAGATGCTGATCTCTCCCTCTAAGCACTTGTTCAAGGCGGCTGTATGAAGTGTTAGAGGGACTTGTGAGGCGGCTGCTGTATCGTGGAAATAAAGAAAAATGCAAATTACAATAACGTTGCTGGAACAATTCGTGAAATATTTGTGTAACATTTGGGTATCTTTATTTATAGACGTTTCGCCAACTAGTGGCTTTTTCAATACAATTCATAAACATCATGTGAACACTGTAGAACTATATACAAAAGATGAGGTATATAATTTTACAGTCTTCACATGATATCTTTGTATTGTATTGATAAAGCCATTATTTGGCGAAACGTCTACAAATAAAGATCCCCAGTTGTTGCACATGTGTCTAATTCTTCATCATGTCGGTACTGTATATCATTCAGGAACAGTTCATAAAATAGTCATAGGTACCAGGAAAAAATGTTTAAGACGACGTTTCAGTCCTTCTTGGATCATCGTTGCCACTTGACAGTGGTCCGTGACGGAACGACACACCATCTTTAACTAATTTTTTTAAGTGTGGTTATTTCACAGTGTCAAACTAAATTAACTTTCCCATAAGTGGTAAGTGACTCAGCAATGTCGGGGTCGTGGTCAACAACATGACGAGAAACACTTGATATAAGTCGCTTCCTGTGATTGTCTTTATGACGCTAGTTAAAACCAAGAAAAGTCATTTAGCTAGTCTGATACATTACCCTCCCTTCCTTCTCTCCCTCTGCTCCCTTCCTTTACTCCCTCCCTTTAATCCCTCCTCTACTTTCATCTTTTAGGGAGCGTCACAGAATACAGCGTCGTCTAGCAGGCTGTTTCAGCTTCCCTTTCCCTCACTCAAACTGTATCGAGTCAATCTTCTTGGTTACTATGCTTGCTTACGTAACATTAAGAAAGTTTCTGGACTCCGTGTTAGATGTACACTAGAGGAGCTTCTTGGTGAAATCTAAACTGTATTCTGCTCATGTTATTATCAGTTGTTAATGTTATGGTGATACCGACAGACTGGAAAACATTTATGTACAGTACACAAATAATCCGCACATAGGAGAGAGGAGCTTACGACGACTTTTCGGTCCGACTTGGACCATTTACAAAGTCACACAGTGTGACTTTGTAAATGGTATTAATATTGTAAAAGGTATTATTATTGTAAATGGTATTAATATTGTAAAAGGTATTATTATTGTAAATGGTATTAATATTGTCATGGTAAACAGTAGTGATTGCCGTGTCAAGACGACCAGTTAAGAGATGCGTGAATTTCCCTGTCTCCTAATATCATGTTTATTTGTCCCTTATAATCTACCCTGTCCATAATTACTATCGCATTTGTTCAGACCTCTCCAACACAATTGTTCTCAAAGATTTGTTAAGTTATACCATGAATTAAGGAGAGATCGTAGACTTCACCTTACGAAAGCAGACAAAGGAAATGCGATAGTAATTATGGACAAGGTAGATTATAGGGGAAAATAACATGTTAATAGAAAACGGGAAGTGACGTGCCCCTTAAGTATACCTGGGTTAGTCTTTCTCAGTATTTACCTACCTGGAGTTTACCTGGAGAGGGTTTCGGGGATCAACGCCCCCGCGGACCGGTCTGAGACCAGGCCTCATGGTGGATCAGGGTCTGATCAACCAGGCTGTTACTGCTGGCCGCATGTATGGTAATATTTTCTTATTTGCATCAAACTAGATTTTGTTACATGACTTTACATAGGAATATATAACAGTTCATAGGGTTGCATGACTGTACAGGGGTATACTTGGGCATGACTGTACAGGGGTATACTTGGGCATGACTGTACAGGGGTATACTTGGGCATGACTGTACAGGGGTATACTTGGGCATGACTGTACAGGGGTATACTTGGGCAAGACAAAGAGCAGAGAACTTGAAAGATCACATCAAGAATATCTGTTGAGACCTACTATGTACTTCCATCTACATTGAGAACTATCATGTATTATTTAGACGTTAGAGTCAAAATCAGAATTGTAGAAATTTCTACAAAATTCATCCAGTATGGGACAATATGTCTGCTGGTGTGTTCCTCCTTTGTTATGTTCTTATCCCGTCCCCTACATCGTCTTCGAGATCTTCCATCTCACCTTCGATAGTATTGA
This sequence comes from Cherax quadricarinatus, assembly GCF_038502225.1. Classification (NCBI taxonomy): domain Eukaryota; kingdom Metazoa; phylum Arthropoda; class Malacostraca; order Decapoda; family Parastacidae; genus Cherax; species Cherax quadricarinatus. The sequence goes on along the minus strand of NC_091311.1, from coordinate 27,692,113 downwards.
AGACTCCGTTCTCATATTTCAGCTTCATATCGTTCCAGACTATGGAGCTGAACTTTTCTCTAGGCTGATTTATATCATAACGAATGCAAAAAAAATATTTATTTCTATCTTATTTGCTTTGTCTTAATGAGATTAGAGTCATGACTGAGTTGACTAGAGTTTTTTCTTGCCTAGTATTGCTAGTGGGCGGTAAAGCTGCTCCTGGAAAAAATAATCTTAATTGGATTATGTTATTCAGTACTTCTAACAGCCGATTTTCTGTTTCTTTTCAGGTAAACATTGGCTAAGATTTGAGCATGGTAGGTGGAGCATGGCGCCTGGACCAGACATCTGAACCAGTGCTGGGGTGAGCGTTTTGTCAATTTTGGTCTGGGCCAGCCCACGGGTGGATCTTGCATTGTGCGATATTGGCCATCCCAGAGTAGGCCTACAGATATTGCATTGAACGATCTTGACCATCCCAGGATGAGCCTACAGTTATTGTATCGTACGATCTTGACCATCCCATGGGTAAGCCTACCATCCTCGCATTACATGGATTTGGCCAGCCCATGGCGTGGACAATCTGTTATTACCCGAGTAAATTCTCCAGTGAACGGGATAGGCTATCATGATAGCAAATTTTAAGTAACAGTAAATCAATCTGTGCTGGAAGGATACCCTTGAAGTTGCCGTAGCTGAAGAACCTTTAATGGGATACTTGACAACATTCTCCTTTAACAAAGCGTTTTGTGGAATCGAACAGTCACTTTACCTCCTCTACACCTATCATTCTGCACCTTGCAAGAACGTAGTGATAAGAGAATCTTGTTTACTCACAGTGGCCACAAATCTTAGTTTCTGGCGTAACTTTCACGCCCATTATAGTTATTTTATAGTTTAGCTTGGCAGCTCTGTGCCAGTGGTGGTCTAGCTATGAGCTGCACAGGTCTCTGATGGTAACTGTGATTTGAGAGGGAGCCAAACTGGTCACTGGTGGTAACTGTGGTCTGAGAGGGAGCCGGACTGGTTACTGGTAGTGACTGTTTGAGAGGGAGCCAGACTGCTGTGGTCTAGTTGAGAGCCGGACTGACCACTAGAGGTAGCTGTGGTCTAGGAGGTAGCCAGGCTGGTCACCGGTGGTAGCTGTGGTCTAGGAGGTAGCCAGGCTGGTCACCGGTGGTAGCTGTGGTCTAGGAGGTAGCCAGGCTGGTCACCGGTGGTAGCTGTGGTCTAGGAGGTAGCCAGGCTGGTCACCGGTGGTAGCTGTGGTCTAGGAGGTAGCCAGGCTGGTCACCGGTGGTAGCTGTGGTCTAGGAGGTAGCCAGGCTGGTCACCGGTGGTAGCTGTGGTCTAGGAGGTAGCCAGGCTGGTCACCGGTGGTAGCTGTGGTCTAGGAGGTAGCCAGGCTGGTCACCGGTGGTAGCTGTGGTCTAGGAGGTAGCCAGGCTGGTCACCGGTGGTAGCTGTGGTCTAGGAGGTAGCCAGGCTGGTCACCGGTGGTAGCTGTGGTCTAGGAGGTAGCCAGGCTGGTCACCGGTGGTAGCTGTGGTCTAGGAGGTAGCCAGGCTGGTCACCGGTGGTAGCTGTGGTCTAGGAGGTAGCCAGGCTGGTCACCGGTGGTAGCTGTGGTCTAGGAGGTAGCCAGACTGGTCACCGGTGGTAGCTGTGGTCTAGGAGGTAGCCAGGCTGGTCACCGGTGGTAGCTGTGGTCTAGGAGGTAGCCAGGCTGGTCACCGGTGGTAGCTGTGGTCTAGGCGGTAGCCAGGCTGGTCACCGGTGGTAGCTGTGGTCTAGGAGGTAGTCAGACTGGTCACCGGTGGTAGCTGTGATCTAGGAGGTAGCCAGGCTGGTCACCGGTGGTAGCTGTGGTCTAGGAGGTAGCCAGACTGGTCACCGGTGGTAGCTGTGGTCTAGGAGGTAGCCAGACTGGTCACCGGTGGTAGCTGTGGTCTAGGAGGTAGTCAGACTGATCACCGGTGGTAGCTGTGGTCTAGGAGGTAGCCAGACTGGTCACCGGTGGTAGCTGTGGTCTAGGAGGTAGCCAGACTGATCACCGGTGGTAGCTGTGGTCTAGGAGGTAGCCAGACTGGTCACCGGTGGTAGCTGTGGTCTAGAAGGTAGCCAGAGTGATCACTGGTGGTAGCTGTGGTCTAGGAGGTAGCCAGACTGGTCCCCGGTGGTAGCTGTGGTCTAGCAAGGAGCTGGACCGGCCACATGTTAGTGGTGATAATGATGGTTGTCGTCAGTAGTGGAAGAGGTGGCCTGGGCAGGGGCATCTGTTGGCAGTAATTGTGGTGGTAGCAGTAGTGGTGGTAGTGATGGTGGTAGCGGTGGTGGTAGCGGTGGTGGTAGTGGTAATAGTGGTGGTCCTGGTGAGAACAAAACTGGATCTTACTCCTCTTACTGATCAAAATACCGCGTTTCCTCCCCCAACTTCTGTCCTAAATTCTTTAACTTTCCTCGATATTCAGGAAAAAAATTGTCCATTACCGCGATACTTTGCGGAGCTAAATGCACCCATTGATATACCTCAGGAAGAGGGGATAACTGCCAGAACTGGTCACTAAGTTTTGATAAATTTAATGGTGTGGGAGGAGAGCTAAACCGTCGTAGGCAAAATTAATATTTAATTGGATTTTTTTCTCTCAATTTTTTTTTAGGTGTCCCCTGAAAGGGAAGACCTAGAAGTGGCTGTCGAATTGGATTTATTTCTCCAAAGCCTCCAGTGGGTAACTTGAGAATGCCTTTTCTGAATGGCTTCAAACTTTTACTGCTGGTGTATCTGAGAGACTAAGTGTCTGATTGTCACTCACCTGTATTGAAGCCAATCTGTGAATTTTATTTAAAAAACCTAGGGAAGTGTTTATTCTGTCATTATTACTATATACTGCCAGGCTGTGTAGATGACAGTTTGTTATTTTATTATCCTAAAGAGCAGGCAACAATAATTTTTTTAGCGATAACTTGAGAAAGCCTCTTCTGCTCAGCTTCGAACATTCGGTAATGGTATGTCTTGCTCAAAGAAAGTTTTGCTTTGCTACTGATCAGAATAAGTTTCAATTTACCAGTATTGTTAAACAAATTGTGATTACTGGCCTCTGCGATAACTTCAGAATGCCTCACCTGATTGTCTTGAAACTCTCAACAAAGATGTAACAGACTTAGGCACTAATCTGACAGTATTTTTGGACGAATTTTGATACCTTCTTTTCCCTGCAATACCTTGTAAATTATTCCCAATTTTTTGCAAAAATCGGATACCAAAAAACCTAAAGATGGCAGAAGGTCGTCGTCAGTGGCAGAAGAGGAAACAAGAAGAGGACGAGAAGCTGAAAATCACAAATCTTACACAAGTTGCCCGAGAGACAGTGGAAGACGGGAGATTAAATTGTCTTGTTGATAATGATCCAGCACTGGTCAAGTGTTCTTACGACAAGTGAGAGTTCTTACGACGAGTGAGAGGTCTTACGACAAGTGAGAGTTCTTGCGACGAGTGAGAGGTCTTACGACAAGTGAGAGTTCTTACAACGAGTGAGACTTCTTGCGACGAGTGAGAGTTTTTCCGAGTGAGAGGTCTTACGACAAGTGAGAGTTCTTACAACGAGTGAGACTTCTTGCGACGAGTGAGAGTTTTTCAGAGTGAGAGGTCTTACGACAAGTGAGAGTGCTTACGACAAGTGAGAGTTCTTACAATAAGTGAGAGTTCTTACAGTGAGCGAGGGGAGCAGGGAGCCCAAGCCCCAGTGCTCCGGGGGCTCCTTGGATCAAGAGCTCCTCACCAGTATCAAGGACCATCTTTTATACATCACACATAAACACTATTTCCAACCATTTCCGAAGTCTAGGATCTCTTCAACTTTAATCATTAATTCTTCATTATAATAATACTTTTTTTTTGGGGGGGGGGAGGGAGGAGGAGGAGAGCGATCTGAAAAAGAATTGAGCATAGTGAATGGTATAATTTGGCCTAGTGGGCTCCATTAATCAAGGTCTCTTATGGGAGGTACTGTGACAAATAATTCCATTTGTGATATGAAGAGATATTTTTTTTTTATATTTGATGATCAGTAACTAATTAATTCTGGTTTCACAATGTGCAGAAGAGTATGAAAAAAACATTGTAAATTACACACACACACACACACACACACATTCACATGGATGTTAGGAAGTATTTCTTCAGTCACAGAGTGGTCAGGAAGTGGAACAGTCTGGCGAGTGATGTAGTGGAGGCAGAAACCATACATAGCTTTAAGACGAGGTATGATAAAGTTCAGGGAGCAGGGAGAGAGAGAACCTAGTAGCATTCAGTGAAGAGGCGGTGCCAGGAGCTGTCTCAACCCCTGCAACCACAATTAGGTGAGTACAAGTAGGTGAGTACAAGTAGGTGAGTACACATACACTAAACTATAGACCAGTGTCACTGACATGTATAGTATGCAAAGTCATGGAGAAGATTATCAGGAGGAGAGTGGTGGAACACCTGGAACGGAACAAGAGTATAAACGCCAACCACACGGATTTATGGAAGGCAAATCCTGTCACAAACCTACTGGAGTTTTTTTGATAAAGTAACAGAAGTAAGACACGAAAGAGAGGGGTGGGCTGATTGCATCTTCTTGAACTGCAAGAAGGCCTTCGACACAGTTCCTCACAAGAGACTAGTGCAGAAACTAGAGGATCAGGCGCGTATAACAGGAAGGGTACTGCAATGGATCAGAGAATACCGGACAGGGAGGCAACAACGAGTCATGGTACGTGATGAGGTATCACAGTGGGCACCTGTGACGAGCGGGGTCCCACAGGGGTCAATCCTAGGACCAGTGCTATTTCTGGTATATGTGAATGACATGATGGAAGGGTTAGACTCAGAAGTGTCCCTGTTTGCAGATGATGTGAAGTTAATGAGGAGAATTAAATCAGATGAGGATCAGGTAGAACTTCAAAGAGACCTGGAAAGGCTGGACACCTGGTCCAGCAACTGGCTTCTCGAATTTAATCCCGCCATATGCAGAGTCATGAAGATCGGGGAAGGGTAAAGAAGACCGCAGACGGGGTATTGGCTAGGTGGCCAAAGACTGCAAACCTCGCTCAAGGAAAAAGATCTTGGAGTGAGTATAACACCGAGCACGTCTCCGGAAGCACACATAAACCAGATAACTGCTGCAGCATATGGGCGCCTGGCAAACCTGAGAACAGCATTCCGATACCTTAGTAAGGAATCGTTCAAGACACTGTACACCGTGTACGTCAGGCCCATACTGGAGTATGTTCCAGAGAGGGGACACAGAAACAAGGTGTCACAATTGGAAGTTGAAGACCCAGATGAGTCAAAGGGATATAAAGAAGTATTTCTTCAGTCATAGAATAGTCAGGAAGTAGAATAGCCTAGCAAGTGAGCTAGTGGAGGCAGGAACCATACATAGCTTTAAGATGAGGTATGATAAAGCTCATGGAGCAGGGAGAGAGAGGACCTAGTAGCACTCATTGAAGAGGCGGGGCCAGGAGCTGAGTCTCGACCCCTGCAACCACAATTAGGTGAGTACACACTAATGAGGGGCATATAAACAGCAGTAGAATAGGAAAGACTACAAATGGATCTGGACAAGCTGCAGAACAGGTCTGACAAGTGGCCACTGGAATTTAACCCCTTCAAACGCAAAGTTATGAACAGTGGTGAAGGGTAGAGACGTCCGGAAACAGTGTACAGACTCGGGGGACAAACATTGCAAACCTCTCTCAAAGAGAAAGACCTCGGAGTGAGCACAGTTCCCAGCATTTCACGGCAGGTACACAACCAAATAACCATTGTAGTAAAAGCAAGACTGACAAATTTAGGGGAAGCTTTCAGGAACCTCAACAACGAGTCATTCACGACGTTATTCACAGTGTATGTCAGGTCCATCTTGTAGTACGCAACGCCAGTGTGGAACCCGCATATGGTAAAGTATTTACAAAATCTGGAAAAAGTGCAAAAGTTTGCAAGGAAACTAGTGCCAGAGCTGAGGGATACGAACTATGAGGAGAGGCTAGAGGAGCTATATCTGACGACACTAGAGGACAGAAAGACCAGAGGTGACATGATTACGACATACATAATAAGAGAAATTGACAGATTGGACAGAGAGAGCCTGTTTGAGAAGCAGGATGGACTCAGGTACTCGAGGTCACAACTGGAAGTTAAAAACAGATGAAACTCAGTGATGTTAGGAAATACTTCTTTAGCCTTAGAGTGGTCAGGAAGTGGAACGACCTAGGAAAAAAATCTGAATCCATACATAGCTTTAAAAATAGGTATGATAGGCCTCACGCAGCCAGGAGAAAGTGCAAACAGTAACGTCAGCAGAGAGGTAGGATCAGGAGCTGAGACTCAACACCTGCATCCACAATTCGGTGATGACACACACACCCACACACATGAATAAGGTCAAATATCTTTCGACAAGGGCCTTTGGCGCTTGATGACTAACTATCCCCTCTCTCTCTCTCTCTCTCTCTCTCTCTCTCTCTCTCTCTCCCTCTCTCTTCTTCCTCAGGAAATTGTGGGAGAAAGGCAGGAACTGTGGATCGAGCGAGAGGCATTGTCTCAACGTGGTGGTGTGCTTGTATTGGAGAGAGAGAGAGAGAGAGAGAGAGAGAGAGAGAGAGAGAGAGAGAGAGAGAGAGAGAGAGTTTCTGGAAAAAATATTTTGAGTTACTGAACAGAAGCCTAATTTTAGCTACAACCAGGAGGAAATATCATACCTGTGTGCCAGCAACATTTGACTGTAGACTGCCATGGGCATCCATGAGCGGCCATGGGTTCCCATGGGAGGTCAAGGTGGCCATGGGAGGTCATGGCAGCCATGGGTGGTTTTGGAAATTAAAAGGGGTTATAATATGCCTTGGGTGATCTTGAACAACCATGGGCGTCCCTAGAAGGGCGGGCGTGGGCGACCATGGGCGTGAGTGGGTAGCACGGTGGTGGGTGATGCGCGCCTCAGACGTGGTGGCTCCGGTCTGGCCTCTAGGGAAGCTGCAGTGTTATGAAGCAGGTCATTAAGACAGAAGTAATTATGGTGAACGAGCAACTCACTTGTACCTAGCAATGGTTGCTGGGACTCTCTCAGCTAGGGCGAGATGACACCCAGCAACGAAGTGGCTGGGGGCTGGGAGAGAAACAGGCTTGGGGAGAGAGAGAGAGAGAGAGAGAGAGAGAGAGAGAGAGAGAGAGAGAGAGAGAGAATATTTGATACATCAGCAGTGTGCCGCTACACAATTCTTTAAGAAAGTTACACAGTGGTGACAAAAGCTAGCTATGTTATCCCTCTCGTATTCCATCACACAGGATGTAGTATAACACACATTGTATTAATGTGTCAGTCTGAGGTGGGAGGCTTCAGTAGTGTTAGTCTGAGCTGGGAGACTTCAGTAGTGTCAATAAGGATATCGTCAAGTATTCCATTAAATCTTCATCAGCTACGGCAGCTTCAAAGGTTTCCTTCCAGCAGAGCTGCAGTTACTGTCACTTGGGAATTACCATCTGTCAGAATGACCTTCACCACACACACCAGAAAAGGAATCTTTTTCCGGAAAATATCACCATCATCAGAAACCAGAGCATCAATAAAAACGAGGAGTGAGAGAAATCGTATATATATATATATATATATATATATATATATATATATATATATATATATATATATATATATATATATATATATATATATATATATATATATATATATATATATATGTATATGCAAGGAATTCGCGAGAGCAGGCGAAATATACACAAACACTGATCTCTGGTTGAAGGAGACTCGAACCTACGAACCTTAGGACAAGGTACGCAGTGCTTTACCAATCTACCCACACTGGACAATACCTTGGCATGTAGCTTGCGCTACACGTTTGATCCAAGGCAGCCAGCTTTCAGGGAGAAGGCTTACAGCTTTTCATCTCGTCCCCTGCATGCATCAGCCTTACTAGAGATTTTAACAATGCAAGGCTGATGCATGCAGGGGACGAGATGAAAAGCTGTAAGCCTTCTCCCTGAAAGCTGGCTGCCTTGGATCAAACGTGTAGCGCAAGC